>NC_080175.1:79851896-79961896 GCF_950295315.1 Erinaceus europaeus
CGCACATGCACACTTAAACATACATTTAAATAACTTGCAGACGTATATTAACAAAAACATTCCATCCAGGCTGGGATTTCTCTCATTGCTTTGAATTCCCCTGGGTTTTAACTTGAAGGAAAAAAAAAATAGGAAGAGGCAGAAGATTTGACTAATGTTGGGTTAAGGGGTTCTTTTTGTTTGTTTGTTTTGCTTTTCTTTCTTTTCTTTCTTTTTTTTTCTTTCTTCTTCTTACCCCCCCCCCTTTCTTTCTTGGTTACTGACTGCCAAGAATTTATGTTTATAAAAGGAAAAGAATTAACTGTGTTGATTAAGAGGCAAACTCCCTGGAAATGTTCTCTCTTAACCCTTTGGTACCCTTTTAGCGAAGGATCTTGGGCATCTCTGGCCTGGGCTGGAGATCCAGAACTTTTCAAGGAGGCTGACCCACTGCCCACCCCCAGGGTGTTAGGAAGGCCTCCTGGTGTGCCCATGTGTGTGCCAGTGTGTGAGCAGCTGTGTGGATGTGTGCTATGACTCCTGTGTGCGCAGTGGGTAAGCACACCTTCACAGACATGTGTGCACACGTGGAAGAGAGTTTTATGCACATATGGGAGTGCACATGTGTGGCCTATGGTAGTGAGCGTGTGTGTATATGTGGGAGCAAATATGCATGGTCCATGGTTGTGAGTATGGATGGCCCCTACAGACACAGGGCATTCTGGGAGTCCCCCCCCCCCCATGGCTGGCTCCCGTGCAGAGTTCCAGGAAGGTGAGGTGACCTTCACCTTGATCAGATGAGCAGGCACTGATTTGGCAGGAACAGGGACCTGAGGGGACGTGGCACAAAACACAGCAGAGGGATATGGTGGGTGGGGAGGCTTTGGTTAGGTAATGGGGGGGGCGCATTTTCTTTCCTGATAGTTAGCAGCTATGTCCATGGACTCACCATGGCCTCAGGTCAATCCTGACCCTTGGTGAGTCAGCACACGTGTGGATGCTCCCTCATTCTAGGCTCAACCACAGAGCCCACCCAAACATCTCTCCTCCCTCGTTCCCTCCCGTAGCCTCTCAGGACCTGAGACAGTGACCGGGAACAGTGCAAGAAGTAACACTAGAGTGCTGGGTGTGCAAGTATTAGCTCCTGACTTTAATCATCAGCGTGGAGTGAGCCAGACTGACTCTGTGTGTGTGTGTGTGTGTGTGTGTGTGTGTGTGTGTGTGTGTCCCCTTCTCTAGCAAATAAATAATTCCTTTTTATATTTATTTTTTCATTTATTGCATTGAGACAGAGAGAAATTGAGAGGGGTGGAGAAGATAGAGTTAGAGAGAGATAAAGAGACACCTGCAGAACTGCTTCACAACTTGCAAAGCTTCCCCCACTGCAAGTGGGGACTGGGGACTTGAACCAAGATCCTTGTGTATGGTAATGTGTTCACTCAACCAGGTGCGCCATCACCTGGCCCCTAATAATTCTTTCTTTATATATATATATATTTTTTTAGGAAAAGAAGAAGAGGGCAAGGGAAGGCAAGAGGAGAGGAAAGGAAAGGGGGAGGGAGGGTGGCAAAAGGGAGAAGGATAAAGGAAGAGGAGTTCCCTCCACCTGTTCTCATTCTTTCCAGACTTTTCATAGACTATTTCCCACTCTGTGGGTGAACCATCTGTTCGTCCCTTGTTTGGTCCATTCCTACTTGTTCTCTAAGTCGTAACTGTCACCTGCTCCAGCCAGTCATCCTTGTCCCCATTCTTAGCTGCCCCTCTCTCACCTGACAGCAGAGCCAGGGCACAAAGACATCTCCTGTTTGGTGTGATGCTTCTCATGCCTGCTTGTGTGTCTTCCCCACTGTCTTCTTCATCTGGAGCCCGCAGCACCTCGCAACATTCCCAGGGGCAGTGTGGTCCACTGGTGTTCCTTGAGCTGGCTGGAAGACTCCTGAAGGCTGAAACCAGTGTTAGCTACTCTGTAGGCGCTCCACAGTGCCTGGCACACAGCGTCCATGCGGCACTCACAAGATGATAGGAATATCTGCACATAAATCAGACCCTTTCTTTACTGTGAGTTCTTTTTCTTTTTTTTCCACCAGGTTTAGCTCTGTGGCTTGCTGCTGGTACTACAAATCCACTGCTCCTGGTGGCCATTTCCTTCTTTCCTTCCTTCCTTCCTTCCTTCCTTCCTTCCTTTCTTCCTTCCTTCCGTCCTTCCTTTCCTTCTTCCATTCTTTTTTATTTGCGAGGACAGAGAGAAAATGAGAGGGGAAAAGGAGATCAGGAGAGAGAAAAAGAGATACCTACAGTTCTGCTTCACCACTCATGAAACTTCCTCCCTGCAGGTGGGAGCAGAGTCTTGAACTCAGGTCCTTGAGCATGGTCACGTGCTCAACTACCACCCAGCCACCTGCAAGTTCTTAACAGCAAGGATCTGGTTGCAGTGTCAGACAAACAGCAGACATCTCTTATGTGTTCAATGGACAAGAAAGTAAGCAAGGCAGTCTTGAGCATGGAAAAGAGTCTATTATCAGAGGAGGGAAACTCTCACTATGCACCTACTGTGTGCTCAAGCTGTCCCCAGCACAGCACTGGGCGTCCGGCAGTCACTAATTCAATTTAGTCTCCTCCATCCCAGGGTAGGGGGGTTTTACCTCACTTGACATATCAGGAAATTGGGAATAAGAGGGCTTTAGGTAATTTGCCTGTGGTCACACAGCTGGTAAACATTAAGATGAGATTCAAACCCAGGTCTATCTGAGCCCAGCGCTTATGCTTCAAAAACTATGCCACGTTGGGAGTCAGGTGGTAGCGCAGCGGGTTAAGTGCACATGGTGCGAAGTGCAAGCACCGGAGTAAGGATCCCAGTTCTAGCCCCTGGTTCCCCACCTGCAGGGGAGTCACTTCACAGGCGAGGAAGCAGGTCTGCAGGTGTCTCTCTTTCTCTTCCCCTCTCTATCTCCCCCTCCTCTTTCCATTTCTCTCTGTCCTATCTAACAACGACGACATTAATAACAACAATAAATACAACAATAGAAAAGAGGGCAACAAAAGGGGAAATAAATAACTATTTAAAAAATTTAAAAAAAACACTATGCCATGTTTTGGGGTGGATAAGAGTTTTGAGTGAAGCTTTGAAAGATCCAAGGGGACAGGGCTTTGCAGAAGCTTGGAAACTCCAGCAGGCAGAGGAACTGAGGGTCGCTGTCAGGGTCAACTTGGCTAGCTGTCCCCATGAGCTTCTGCTAGGAAGTGTGGCCAGGCTGGGGCATCCATGAGGGACAGTGGCAGAGAGAAGTCAAAGGGGACCTCTGCTGAATAGATTTCATCCCAGATTTGAAAAGGCACTGGGTGAGGCTTGCAGAGGGAGCCAGGGCAGATGGCATGCCTACTGGGTGGGCTGCACTGCCCACAGCACCTTCTTACTGCATCTTGTCCAAGCAGCCAGGCTTCAGCTGGGTTCTGCTGTCACCCCCACGACTCATGGGGAGTTGTAGGCCCACAAGTCACATGACTGCTTAGCAACAGACTTATTTCCAGGGTTGGTGCTTAGGAGGGGGGAGAGACAGGGTTCCAGAGCGCCCTGGTGGGGAAGAGCCCATGGGCGCCATAATGGCAGACAGAGCCTGGGACTGGGGGAGTGGTGGCTGGTGGGGGAAAGCTAAAGCAGAGACTCAAACCCCAGGTTGACCAGTGAGGAATTTATTTGGGGTTGGGAAACACTGAATGGTAGGGGAAAGGGACAGTGTAAGAGTTTGTGTCTCATGGATTCTCTGTTGATGGAAGAACTTGCTTTGAGAACTTAGGGGTAGAGTAATCTTTCTTTCTTTCTTTCTTTCTTTTTTTTGTTGATGATTTAATAATGATTAACAAGACTGTACGATAACAGGATACAACTCCACACAGTTCCCAGCACCAGAGTTCTGTGTCTCATCTCCTCCATTGGAAATTTCCCTATTCTTTATCTCTTTCTGGAAGTATGGACCAAAATTCTTTATGGGGTGCAGAAGGTGGAAGGTCTGGCTTCTGTAATTGCTTCTCTGCTGAACATGGGCTTTGGCAGGTTGTTCCATACCCCCAGCCTGTTTCTATCTTTCCCTAGTGGAATAGAGCTCTGAGGAGGTGAGGTTCTGGGACACATTGGTGAGGTCATCTGCCCAGGGAGGTCAGGACGGTTTTATGGTTGTATTCCAGACTCCATGAAGGAAGCCCCAAAAGGCTATGAAAAAATGGTTTATTTCAAGGCCATTTCTCCTGAAGGAATTCTAACACATTTCCTCTCCCTGCTGTCAGTGAGCAGGGCCTCCAAGCCACGGATGGCAAACAGGTTCTGCCTCTGGCCTTGCCCTCGTTCCTGGACACACAGCTGCCTGGCTGTCTCCCTTGCTCTGTTCAGCCCCTCCACCCACCCATAAGGATTTGAGGCCTCTTGGTCCTCAGCTCTGACTTCTCCCTAATTAGCAGGAGCTTGCGTTCTCCCAGCCATGCTCTGCAGTGGGCCCAGCCCACAGCTCCATCCACAGAGTCTAGAGACACTTCACAAGAGTGTGACAGCCAGGTGACAGACAGCAGATGGAAGGCAGAGGTTCCTGCACAATGCCCTGGCCTTGTGTTGTGGCAGTTGTGGGAGCTGCTGAGGGCATATTTTAGGTTAGAACACCTGCAGATACTCTCTGGAATGCCCATGTTCAAGAGACATTGCCTACCCAGCTCGGGAAGGCTGGGTTTGGACAGAGCTGGTGTCATGCTGTAGCCATTGTAGAGAAGTCTCCAGACATTACCATCCACCCACACTGTCCCACCACCAGGAAAGCATGTGAAATCGTATAACACATACATACGTGCGCACACACACCTGCACGCGTGCACACACACACACACACATGCACGCACAGCCCTTTGCACTGGCACATGTTATAGTCACAAAGCATTTTTTTAATATTTATTTTATTTATTTATTCCCTTTTGTTGCCCTTGTTGTTATATTGTTGTAGTTATTATTGTTGTTGTCGTTGTTGGATAGGACAGAGAGAAATGGAGAGAGGAGGGGAAGACAGAGAGAAGGAGAGAAAGATAGACACCTGCAGACCTGCTTCACCACCTGTGAAGAGACTCCCCTGCAGGTGGGGAGCCGGGGTTCGAACCGGGATCCTTATGCCGGTCCTTGTGCTTTGCGCCACCTGTGCTTAACCCGCTGCGCTACAGCCCGACTCCCACAAAGCATTTTTTTTAAGTTTTACTTTTTAAGAGAATTTTTTTCCAGATTTTTTTTTTTTTTACTTATTTTGATAGAACAGAAATTGAGAGGAAAGGGCATAGAGAGAGGAAAAGATGAAGAGGTAGCAAGACGCCTGTAGCACTACTTCACAGCTTGTGAATTTTCCTTCCTGAAGGTGGGGACTGGGGACTTGAACCCAGGTCCTCAATTATGGTAACATGTGCCTTTAGCCAGATGTGCCACCTCCCATACCCTGTCACAAAGCATTCTTGCATTTTTGGTCCACCAGCCTTGTAAAGTGAGAGACTCAGGGAAGTTTAGACCCATTTTACAGATGAAGAAAGGGAGGGCTAACTGTTGCTGACTCATGCCGGTACCCTGTTAGATTCTAGGCGGTGGCACTAGAGAGTAGTCTAGTGAGGAGTGGGCTTGGGCTCAGTGCACCCAAGGAGGAGGAGGGGCTCGAGGGAAGAGTAACCACAGCTCTTCTGGGTCCAGAAAGTCCCACCTGACTCACCTGTCTTCCCCTGGCCAGGGCACTAGCAGCTGCTCCTAGAGTGGAGGGGACTCACCTGCTCCATCACCTCCCCACTGTGCTCCCAGATAGAGCCTTCTCACAGCTCTCATAGCTTCTGACCCAAGGAGTGTAGCAGGTAGGCAGTATGCGTGGAGCCTCCTTGTGTAAAGCCCATGGCTGATCAGGAGGAGGCCTTCAAGAACTGTTACTGAAGAGAGAAACCCTGAACAGCATGGGGGCTCTTCAGAGAAAAAGGGAGAGCCAAGGTGGTGGGTGATCCCCACACCCAATTATATAGCGGCACCAATAATTAGAGTTCATGTCTCTTTGGTAACTTGAGGTTTACAAGGCTGTCTGAGGTCATAAAAGTCCTACAAATGAATAGTGATAATTAGTAGTACTGTTTTATAGATGAGGAAACTGAGGCCCCAAAAGGTGTCGGTGATTTGCCCAAGGCCTTCAAGCCAGGGCGTGGGGGAGTAGGGCTGAATCTGTCTTGCTGCTGGAAGTTTCTCTGGGAGTCACACACAGGGGGAACCCCTTAGCATCCACGTTCTGACAGGGCAAGGTGTGGTGTGAGGAAGAGGAGGCCGAGGCCGAGGCCTGAGAGCTGGGGGTCACTCAGAGATGTGAGTCAGGCATCTTCTATCCAATTTCCTCTTTCACTTCCCCAAACAGTTGTCAGGGAGCATGCTCACTTGTTGCCTCAGATCAGGTGCCAAGGGTGTTTGCAAACACCTGGAGGTGTTTCTGGGAGCAGGGAGCAGGGGTCTGGCTCTCCTGACCTCCAATCCCCAGCCAGGTCTGTGGCCACAGCCTCTTTCCTGTTTTCCTGAATTCAGGTTGTCTCCACGGATGGTCTTCCTAAAGCTCTTCCTCACTCTCCTAAATTGTCCTTGGAGCCCCATTCCTTCCAGCCTCAGGTTAGCATTCAAGGCCCCACCCATCTTCCCAGCCCTGGCCCCCTCAGCCTCTCCAAACCGTGCCCTCGAACAAGACTGGAGGAGGACATGCCTGGACTCGCACTGTTTTCCCAGCTCCATGCTGACTGCCATGTCATCCCCTCAGCCTGGAAAACAACTGCCAGATGGCAGAAGTGTGTGTGTGTGTGTGTGTGTGTGTGTGTGTGTGTGTGTGTGTGTGTGTGTGTAAGAGAGAGAGAGGAATAAGGGGCATGCACAATGATGTAGAAAATCTGAAGTAAAGCGAGAAGCTGAGTATTTACTGGATTTACTGGGTTTAGCATGTGTCAGTCACATCTTCTCTGCCAATTATCAGAGATCTGGATGTCTCTCTCAGAGGAAAAAGAGCACTCCTGTGAAATTCATAAACACAGGAAGAAGAAAGAAAGCAGAGAGAGAGAGAGAGAGGACAAGTGTGTACTGCTTGCTGATGTTTCCTAAAAGATGACATAACCAAAGGGCCAGGTGCTGGCGCACTTGGCTAAGCGCACATGTTACAGTGTGCAAGGACCCAGGTTCGAGCCCCCAGTCCCACCTGCAAGGGGAAAGCTTCATGAGTGGTGAAGCAGGACTGCAGGTGTCTCTCTGTCTCTCTCCCTCTCTGTCACCCCCTTCCCTCACTATTTCTGGCTGTCTCTATCTAATAAATTTAAAAAAATTTTTAAAAAAAGATAACATAACCAATGAGTGTGCTTGATCCTCCTCTCAGAACCCCTGAGATGTAGGGGATGACCCTAGGTTGAGGACGTACCTTGAGGCCAGCAAGCCTCCTCAGGAAGCAGGATTTGAGAGGAAGACCCAGGTAATGAACGCTAATAAGAGACAGTTCAGGGTGGGGAGACAGCATAAAGGTTATAAAAACAGACTCTCCTGCCTGAGGCTCCTAAATCCCAGGTTCAATCCCCCGCACCACCATAAGCCAGAGCTGAGCAGTGCTCTGGTGTTTTTCTCTCTCTCTCTCTCCCTCTCCGTCTCTCTCTCTCTCTCTCTCTGCATTTCTCTTTAAAATAAAATAAATAAGATATTTTTAAAGAGAGAGAGAGAGTTCACAGAGCACCCTCCCCCACCCCAATCCCAGGAAGTCACAGCAGTGGGCTGGGTGGAGGCAGAGGTTGTAAGCAGTGGGATTGCCAGAGCACACTGAAGTGTCTCTTGAAAGAAGCCCTCCCTAGGGCTGGGGAGACAGCATAATGGTTCTGTGAAAGGACTTTCCTGCCTAAGGCTCTGAGGTCCCAGGTTCAATCCCCAGCACTACCCATAAGCCAGTGCTGAGCAAGGCTGTGGCAAAATGCCCCCTCCCTCTCACTAAAATAAATAAATAAATGAGGCAGTGGGCTGGGCTGGTTAACCCCCCTTCCAACACACACACACACACACACACACTACTAAGGTTCAGTTCCAGGAAGGACAGTTCTCACACTTACATACAATTCCAGACCTGGTGAATGCCTGACATACAGGTTCTGTTGGGTTGGAGGTGCACGCAGGAAGGCTGGGTGGCCTTCAATCTGTCTCAGGAGACAGCCTGGCCACCCTGTGTCCAAGGTGCACCTACAGGAAGGCCACAGCCGGAAATCCCATAGATACTGTCCTGTGATGAGAGGCTCTCTTGCTGAGAGAGCTCAGGTAGGCCCCGTAATGGTGGTGAGACAGTCAGGGCCACTCATCTAGTTTTGATATTTCTACTGCTGTCAGACTCTTACACTGTGGAGAGTTTGATGGTAGACTGTCACTGTGATGTTAAAGTCTTTAACAAGACAGGAGACATCCAGGACAGTCAGCTTAGCTGCCTCAGGTTAGCCCCATAAGTGTGACTTAGAGAACCAGTAGTGTCTGGAGAACTGTGCAGCAGCTGTCCGAGTGCTCAGCACTGAAGTGGAATCCAGGAAGGGTCTTCCTCAGAAACCAAATCTGAGAGAGGTGGATCCCCAATCAAACTCTTTGTCCTTCCATACCTGACACAGTAAAGTTTGCTACATGGAATCTGGTGACTCTGGACAAAGAACCACCAACCTGTCTCCAAGCCTCAGGGTTTTCACAGCCATCCTGAGAAGTTATCAAACCTGGTTTCTTCTTGAAACAGGAGAATCTGGTGAAATCCCCATAGGACAAGGTGAGCTGTCTGGGCCCAGGGCCTCCTGGCCCACCTTACCCACAGAAACACCCTTTCTATTCGTTTATGCTTGTATATGGTTTTGTTTAAACCATCATTCCTCAGCTAAAATCAAATCCTGGGAACTACCAGTCTGCACATGATGTCTGAGGCACCCTCTACAGAGCTCTGACATGCTCTGTTGTGAGTGAGTGAATGGATAAACAGATGGATGAGTGGATGGATGGATGGATGGATGGATGGATGGATGGATGGATGGATAGACGGATGGATGGATAGATGGACAGACAGGCAATAAACTCTGCACCCAGCTTATGCAGGCCAACCACATGGAGTCATCTGTTCTGAATCATCTGGTCCTACACACAGGCAGAGCTAGGTCGGAGGCTACCCCCAGGTCCTGCCAGTTTCAGGGTTTTGTCTGTTTCCACCACCACCACTGACTTGGCCTCCTCCCTCCAGGCATCTCAGATGCTACAAGGCCCTCACTGCACTTGTCATCTGTGACTCTCCCAGTTGTTGACTCAGCTGAAAGAGATACTGACAACAGCAACACGAGTCACTGGTGACTTTGAAAGAGGGCTGGTTGGTTTTTCTCGGTGTGTGTCTCAGGGTGTGGCACCACACCTGGCTCAGCTCAGTCTCCTTCCATCACAAGGAAGGAGGCCCCCAGTTTGGGCCTGGCCTACATTCCCACTGTGTTCTCTGGCTCTGGCTCCCTCTCCCCCATCTGTGGCAGTGACTCTTGATCTGGGTTGCCCACTAGAATCACTCAAGGAGACTGGAAAAACTGCAGGTGCCCAGGGAATCTGACTTCTCAGCTTGGGATGTGGCCTTGACAATAGAAGTCAGGAGTGCTTCCTGAACGCTCCCTGGGTGACTCTAGTTAGCAGCTGTAGTTGAGTGCCATTTGCACAAGGGGGAGGGGTCCCAAACCTGAAGCTGTTTCTAGCCAGGGGCTCACCTGCATCTGCTGGCCTTGGGGAAGCCTGTGGCCCCACTGCTCTCAGCAGTGAGCAGAGAAAGGGAAGTGGAAAGGAGCTCAGCTCACTGCACTCCACACCTGAGTCCCGTGGAGAGACTACAGTTGCTTCCACAGAGGGTCCTATAAGATCCTATAAGAGGCCAACCCTACTGGGTGTCCATGTGACAGAGCAAGGGGGGAGGGAACACAGGACACTGCAAAGCTCCAGGGCAAAGAACACACCAGGCCAGCAGAGTCACCCTGTGGGGCAACTTTGAGACAAAGCTCTGAGTACAGGTAACGCCATTCCTACAAGTCCGACCAGCGCCAAGTCCCCCTCCCCCCCCAACATCCCTCCATCCAAGTCTCCAGTCCTTCTCCAGTCCCATGAATCTGGGCTCAGAGAGCAAATGGGACAGGGAGAATAGATATTTCCTTAGACATGGCATCCACTCCTGATGCTGTCTTCTTCAGGGGCACTCCCCAAGAGACTTCCCCAAATCAGAGAGGGAGCCTATGGCTGATGGAAGCAAGCAGTGTTAATATCTGGGCCTCTTGTGGGTGGAACTCACCTGGGCTGATGATATCCGGGGACACTTGGGTCACAGACACCAGCCACACTCATGAAGTGAAGCTGAAAGTGATGGTCGTGTGGTGAGAGAAAAGTGGGGTGTGTTGGAGAAACAGCCTTCCATCTGCCCTCTTTGAAACTGACCCTAGGCTTCTCTGCAGCCTCTTCCATAGTGTGAATTACTTGCTTTACTTCCTTTTTAAATCTTTTATTGTCTTTATTTATGGATAGAGACAGCCAGAAATTAAAAGAAAGAGGAAGATAGATAGATAGACAGACAGACAGATAGATAGACAGACAGACAGATAGGATTGGGTAGTAGTCCACCGGCTTAAACGCACATAGTATGTATGAAGCTCAAGGACCCACGCAAGAAACCCGGTTCATGCGCCTGGCTCCCCACCTGCAGGGGGTCGCTTCACAAGTGTTGAAGCAGGTCTGTAGGTGTTTACCTTTCTCTCCTCCTCTCTATCTTCCCCTCCTCATTCAATTTCTCTCTGTCCTATCCAATAAAAATGGAGAAAAAAATGGCTGCCAGGAGCAGTGAATTTGTAATGCAGGCACCAAGCCCCAGCAATAACCCTGGAGGCAAAGAGAGGGAGAGAGAGAGAGAAGCAGCACTTCTTCACCACTTGTGAAGTTTTCCCCCTGCAGGTGGGGACAGGGGCTTGAACCCAGGTCCTTGCACTTTGTATCATATGCAACCAGGTGTACCACCATCCAACCCTTTCCCTTGACTTCCTATATAAGCTCTCTCCCCACACACACACCACCACCCCTCCCACTGCCCTTTCCTTTTTACTTATTTATTCCCTTTTGTTGCCCTTGTTTTATTGCTGTAGTTATTATTATTATTGTTATTGATGTCATTATTGTTGGATAGGACAGAGAGAAATGGAGAGAGGAGGGGAAGGCAGAGAGGGGGAGACAAAGAGAGGCACCTCCAGACTTGCTTCACCGCCTGTGAAGCGACTCCCCTGCAGGTGGGGAACCGCGGGCTTGAACCCGGATCCTTCCGCTGGTTGTGCCCTTCGCATCACTTGCGCTTAACCCGCTGTACTACAGCCCTGCCCTTTCCTTTTAAATCACATTTTCTCCCAAATTAGAAAACCTCTTTAATTGTTAGCAGGAGCTGGGCTTCAGCTCCTTGCATGGACAATATCATTAAACATTGGAAAATAAACACACTGGAAAAGTTTAAGACATTTTCAAACCCTTGGCTTCCCAGAGGGTGTCTGGGGCCCTGGGCAGGACAAGGTTCTGCTGGCCTGGGTTTACACTGTGTTGATGACTTGACCCCTCCAGCTGTGAGAAGCCAAACTGACAGCGGGGTTGTTTTTACTAAACTTCCCAGGACTGCAAACTTGATTTGGGAGGCCTTTGCGCTGATTTGCGCTGAAGTCTCCAGCGGCTGCGCCAGCTTCCTCCTCAGGCAGAGTGCATGATGGGAGTGGGCCAGTGGCTCTTGTAAGCTGACAGCTGTTGTAAACCATTGCTGTCCTCCAGAGTTCTTCCACAGGGCCGGGGGAGGCGAGAGGGGCCATGGGAGGGGGGGGGGGGCGTGTGAGAACATTTCTTTCCATCTTGCTGAAATGTGAGTCTAATGAAATGATAATGAGGTTGTGGCCTTTAAGCTCCATTGAGCTCCTTGTGCATTGTAATTTTACCCAGAGTTGGGCTAGTTTTTGAAATGATTAAAACTATTGATTCCTAGGCCTGTGTGGCTTGAATCGGAATGCGTTAGAGGCCCAGAGGTGAGGGATAAACATTTCACCCTCGTTCAGGCAGGAAACAGATCCCCCTCTGGGCTGAGTCTCCTGCCTGCCCACCCACCAGGACCCTTAGCTGCACAACCAGCTGGTGTGGGTGCCCCTGAAGGCACTGGCAGACAGACAGACAGCACCTGGGACCCAGCATCCAGAGAGAGAGGAGCCAGGGATGTCCTAACCATGAGTCCCAGTCAAGACCTTTCCCTCATGATGGAGAAGAGACATACTTTGTCTTTCAGGCTTGGTTCTGTTCTTTCTCTCTCTGATTTATTTATTTTTATGAAAGAGAGAGAGAGAAACATAAAAGTACTTCTCAACTCTCAACTTTGGTTAATTGTGATACCAGGGATTGAACCTGGAACCTCAGGGCCTCAGATATACCAAAACTAAGCTTTAACACACTGAGCTATTTCCCCTGGCCCAATCCCCACCAGCTTGCACTCTGTGCCCTAGCCCTCCAGCTAGGGTTCACAAGCATTATAAGTAAAATGTCTTCTTAGTGAAAAGAAACACACAGAAATGCTCCAGAGTTCAACTGAAAAATACCAGGAGAAATGCCAGTGGGGAGCAGCCACTGGTAACATATCCCAAACATGGATCTTTTCAGAGGTGAAAAGTGGGATTTACCCTTCTGATATTTTTTAATATTTATTTATTTATTCCCTTTTGTTGCCTTTGTATTTTATTGCTGTAGTTATTACTTTTGTTTATTGATGTCATTGTTGTTGGATAGGACAGAGGGAATTGGAGAGAAGAGGGGAAGACAGAGAGGGAGAGAGAAAGACAGACACCTGCAGACCTGCTTCACCGCTTGTGAAGCGACTCTCTTGCAGATGGGGAGCCGGGGCTCGAACCGGGATCCTTATGCCGGTCCTTGTGCCTTGTACCACCTGCACTTAACCTGCTGTGCTACCGCCTGACTCCTGATTCTTTTTTTTTTTTTTCCCTCCCTCTGGGTTGTCTCTGGGGTTTGGTGCTAGTACTACGAATCCACTGCTCCTGTGACCATTTTTTTCGATTGGACAGAAAGAAATTGAGAGAGAAGGGGCAGATAGAGAGGGAGAGAAAGATAGACACCTACAGATCTGCTTCACTGTTTGTGAAGTGACACCCCCCCCCAACCCCTGCAGCTCGGGGGGCCAGGGGTTCGAACTAGGAGCCTCGCTTGGTTACTCTCCATACTACTTGTGCTTAACCCGTTGCACCACTGTCCAGGCCCCCTTCTGATTCATTTTTCTTTATGATCATTGGTGCTGTGTCCCTAGAGCAGAAGCTCACTCCTTTTAAATTCTAGTTCAAGTTCTCTAGAGCCGAGATAAGCCAGCATCTGAAAAAAAAAAAAAAAAAATCACCCTACTTAATCTTTTTTAAAAGGCCAAAAAGAAAAGAGTCACAGAAAAAAAATGTCAACAATATAAGGATGGGCATGTTTCCAAAGTATGGGTGTCTTATTCTGCATTAGCTCTGTTCTTAACTTAGTTCTTACCTGAAAGGGCTGAGGCAGTCTATGTGCAGCTGGCCTGGTTCCCAGCCTGTGTCCACATAGTGGACACCATCTTAAGACTTGCCTGTGTCCCACCTTAAATTCCTCTCCAAATGGATTATATCCTGTGGGCCCAGCTGGTGGTGCACCTGGTAGAGTGCAAATGTTACAGAGCACAAGGACCCAGGTTCAAGCCCCCCCAGCCCCATCTGTAGGGAGAAAGCTTTATGCTACAGGTGTCTTTTTCTCTCTCCCTTCTACCTCTCCTTCCCTATCGATTTCTCTGTCATTCTCTATGCAATAAATTAAACTATTGGGCTGTCAGAAAAGTCATGAAGTATTTTGCTCTGTTTTCCTATGCAAAAATGTATCATGATTTCTCTGACAAGCCAATATTATAAAAGAAAGAAAGGGGGCTAAGTGGTGGTGCCGCTGGCTAAGTGCACATATTACCGCTCAAGCACCCTGTCCCCACCTGCAGGGGAAAAGCTTCACGAGTGGTGAAGCAGTGCTGCAGGTATCTCTCTGTCTCTTTCCCACTCTATCTCCCCCCCCCCAATTTCTCTCTGTTTCTTTCCAATAATAAATAAAGGATCTTAAAATGAGGGTGGGGGGAGAAGGCAGTGGTTTACCCAGTTAAGTGGATATAGTATTAAACACAAGGACCCATGTAAGGATCCCAGTTTGAGCCCCCGGCTCCTCACCTACAGGGGGTGGGGGGCCTGCTTCACAAGTAGTGAGGCAGCTCTGCAGGTGTCTATCTTTCTTTCCCCCTTTCTATCTCCCTCGTGTCTCAGTTTCTCTCTGTCCTATCCAATAAAAAGGGAAAAATAAATAAATAAAAAGGCTGCCGGGAACAGTGGATTCATAGTACCAACACCCAGCCACCATGATAACCCTGCAGGCAAAATTAATTACTTAATTTAAAGTAAGAAAAGATCAGGGAGTCGGGCGATAGTGCAGCAGGTGGCACAAAGTTCAAGGATCCCGGTTCAAGCACCCGGCTCCCCACCTGCAGGGGAGTCACTTCACAGGTGGTGAAGCAGGTCTGCAGGTGTCTGTCTTTCTCTCCTTTCTGTCTTCCCCTCCTCTCTCTCGATTTCTCTCTGTCCTACCCAACAACAATGACATCAATAACTACAACAATAAAACAACAAGGGCAACAAAAGGGAATAAATAAATAAACATTTTAAAAATAAAAATAAATAGAAAAAGAAAGAAAAGATCAGATCCTAACAGTTCACCTGGGCCCTGATGCTCTCACATCAAGGCCCTGGTCTGATTTCTTCCAAAGCAGACTGAGAGTGGCATGCCTACTCAGGGCACATCCCCTCCACACGGAGAACAGCAGCCTGGGAAATATCACACTGACCACTATCCTTTCCTTAATTTTGTTAATGTCCTCACTGAGCAGTTTTGGTCAAAAACACACACAGAAGTAACTATTTAGACTGGACCCCCGAGGTCTGCCTTCAAGGTCACAGGTGCCAGGGTCATATTTACGCTCTGAGCAGTTTCCCTGCTCACCTGATCAGAATCAGCTCAGGCATCCCCAGTCAGGAGCCTTCCCTCTCTGATCACCTGTCACAGGCAAATCAGGTCAGCTTCCCCTGACTTTCAAAGCATGGGGTCCCCCATTCCCCACCCCTTTGTATTATCTTTCTCAGTGTGGTTCCCCCTACACTTTTTTTTTTGCTGGTGTGTTTTTATTAGTGATTTATTATAGGTTCACAAAATTAAGATAATAGGGGTATAATTCCACATCGTTCCCATCACCAGAGTTCTGAGCCACCCCCAGCAGAAGCTGCAACAGTTCTTCCAAGGTCACAGATATGGGTTGACTTTCTCCCTATCTCTATCTATCTATCTGTCTGTCTGTCTGTCTGTCTGTCTATCTATCTATCTATCTATCTATCTGTCTATCTTTTTTTTTGCCCATTTTTATGCACTTCTATGGTTCTTCCTTCACTTACTTTCTAAGTCCCACCTTTGCCTATTATTACTTCTGAGTGTCCTTCCTTTTTCCTCTTCTTTCTCACATAAGAGCAATGGTGCCTGGCTTTTTCTAGTGTTTTTGAGATTCAATTCCCTTTCAGTGACTGCATAAAAACAAAGATTCCTGTTGACAAACTTTTCAGGTCCTGGTGGAAACAGGAACCTGGTGGGTTCAGAGTTCCCTATCATTCCCCATCATTTTCCGCTCTCTGGGGGTATGGGCCAAAGTTCTTTATGGGGTGAAGAAGGTGGGAGTTCTGGCTACTGCAATCCCTTCTCTGTTGGGCATGCGCATTGGCAGGTTGATGCGTACCTACTGTGGGATTCTTAATGGCAAGATCTGCATCCGATTTTTTTTTTTTTTTAATCTCGTTACCCAGCACAATCTGGCCAGCAGTGTATCTGGGGAGGTGATTGTGGAAAGAAGGAAGGAAGGAAGGAAGGAAGGAAGGAAGGAAGGAAGGAAGGAAGGAAGGAAGGGAGGAAGGGAGGGAGGGAGGGAGGGAGGGAGGGAGGGAGGGAGGGAGGGAATCCAGGACGATAATACTTGATTTCCAGAACAAATTTGTGAGTTAAACAAGGCAGCAATATGAGCTCTGATTTCCTGGAATCAAGCAAAACAAACAAAACTGGAAACAAAATGGTGCCTCCAGCAGGGCAGGACCTTTCCCAAGGTCACCTGGTCCCATGAGCCCTGAGGTGTTCCTGCTGCAGTCATCATTGCCTCTTGAGTGGTCCCCAAGATACCTCCCATTCAGCTGGCTCCCAGGCAGTTCCCACCCAGGTCCCCTCCTCCCCCTTTTCTTTTCTCCCTCTGCCACACACCCCCCCCCCCAACCTGGGCTTTGAAAGCAGTGGCCTAACAAGCGGACTGCAATTATACAGTAATAATGACTCCATTTTCTCCTCTTTTTATTAATAGAAGACAGATGCAACTTGCCGTTGCTCCAAGCATTTAGATGAGAGAAAAGGAGATTCTCCCCACACCCCCACCCCAAGTGAGCTGGTCTCCAGGCAGTTAGCAAAGGGGTGAAGGAGCCACCTCCTGCTCTGTTGGGGCTGGGAATGGGGGTGACAACCCTCCAGATGACAGGCCTCCTTCAAGGACTGCCCAGGCTCTGCAGTCAGGGGAGACGGGCCATTTCAGCTGCCCCTACTGGAATCAGCAGACCCTGACTTCTGCTGCGATGTGTCAGCTGCACTGGGAGAGGCCAGAGTGATAGATTCCAAGACCTGTCAGGAGAAGTTTCCGGTCAGCTAGGAGCCGTGAACTCCCTCCGTCCTTCCCTCCCATGGTGGAATCATGGTGGGGAGGTGTGAATTTTAATTCCCCCACCTCCCTGTCTGGGTATTTCCTTCCTCTCTTGGCCTGATCCTTGGTGCATATGGAGCAGGGCTCATGTGTGAGGGTCCCTGGGGAGAGAGCACTCCTGTATGTGTCACGGCTGAAATGGGAAGTGGCACTCTAACTGGACTCTGTCCTTCCAGCTGCTCCTGGGCCCCGGCAGGGACTGTTCATTCTGTATCCCCTGCCTTTCAAAGCAGGAGTGAAGCCCTGCACAGGCCTGAAGAGAGTGAAGACTTGGAACACCAGTCTGCTTTCCTCCCTTCCTTTATCTGGGCACCTCACTCACATCCAGGCACCAAGAGAGTCATCACCCCAGTCCTCACAGCACCCCTCCCTGCTGCTATCCACCTGGTCACCCACAAAAGACAAATAACAAGGCCATTTGGTGGCACACTCAGTTGAGTGCACATATTACAATGTGCAATGACCCAGGTTCAAGCCCCTGGTCTCCACCTACAGGGAGAAAACTTTTTTTTTTTTCTAATTTTTTAACCAGAGCACTGTTCAGCTCTGGCTTATGCTTGTGCGGGGGAGGGAGAAAACTTCTTAAGTGCAGAAGCAGTACTGCAGGTCTCTCTCTCTCTCTCTCTCTCTCTCTCTCCCTTTCTATCTCAATTTCTCTGTCTCTATCCAACAATTAAATAAAACATTAAAGTTATTTTTAAAAGACAAATAACAAATGAGACAAATGGGGGTTATTAAGGGAAAGGAAGGTTGGGTGGAGGATAGATAGCATAATAGTTATGCAAAGAGGCTCCCATGCCTGAGGCTCCAAAGTCCCAGGCTCAATTCCCCACACCACCATAAACCAGAGTGAGCAGTGCTCTGGGGGAAAAAAAAAAATGTAAAGAAGGAAGGAAGATTGTTGGAAGGAAGAGTTGTAGTCAGAAATGACCTCAAGGAAAATTGAAGCAGAAAACTAGACTCTGTAAGTGTGATTTGGGAGGACCAGAAACCCCTCTCCTGTAGTCTGTCTCTCAGTGAACCATGTGTGTTCTTAAGATGACTGGTCTACCACCTGTAGATTGTTAATGCCCAGAGCTCTATTCCTTGATATAACGCCACTTTTTCTGCATGTCGGACCCCCTACTTCCAAACTCCTCTGTCTGGAGGTCCCAGGGGCAGGCCATCTGTGATCAGTCAGTTCATCGTCTTCCAACTGCAGCAAAGGTGGGCGCGAGGAATAACATCATTGCAAGACTGGCCAGCTCCTCATGGGGCGCGAGCGCTTCCACACTACCATCATCATTTCTGGCATTATGCTATTCCACTGCAGAATACTGTGCCCCAGGATGGTTCCGTAGCCCCCATGTCCACTTGGTCGATTCCAAATTATATTCCTCCATGAGGATAATTTCTGGAACCATCCGTTCCACCTCGGTTCCATGGCTGCCAGTTCTTAGCAATATCGCCCCGCCAGATATTCGTCGGGATGCGGCATCATCTAAGTTCATTTCCCACGTCTACACTCGACCGGACCTGCCAATATACGCGGATATCTTCGCCCACCCTGTCCAACACTTGACGTCTCGTCACCCAATCTGGTCCCCTACGCCTACACTGAACCTCTCTGTTCCAGTCTCTTGGAAACAGAGTTGGCAGTCAGCTGAGGTAAAGAACAAACACCTCATCACAGACCCCTGCAAGCATCAACCCAGCTTTGACCTAGCACGTTATGATTGGGCCCTCCTCAATCGCTATTGAACAGGTGCGCCGCTATGTTCCATCGCTGGGGAGCCAGAGATGACCCGAACTGCCCCTGCGGCTACAGACAGACTATGACCCACATAGTCAACGACTGCCACCTCTCCAGATTCAAAGGAGGTCTCGAAACTTTACATCAGGCTCAACCTGACGCTGTTGACTGGCTACGGAAGAAGGGCAAACGCTAGAAGAAGAAGCAGCGTCTTCCAAGAGCTGTTGGATTATAACCACTGAGCTTCTTCTTCACTAGGCCGTGAGCAGTCTGGAGCTGATCCCCATATCTTGTTCACCTGTACCCCAGGTCCCTGTAAAGTCCCCAGAACCTAGTGGTCATCTGATAATTGTTGGAAAAACCAACCAAACAACAACAACAAAAATCAGTATCACTTCCTAGAAATGGCTGCCTCTATAGGACCAATTTCCTCAGGTTTCTTCTGAAATCCATCTGTTTCCCCTCAAGGAAAGGTCATTCCATCCCATGGCCACCACTCCCCTGGCTGTGGAACCCTTGAGGTTTCTTCATCCCTTGGTTGGGGGGGGAAGGGGAGCTTCTTTGACTGATGGAAAGGGGGGCTGTCAGGACTTGCCTTTGTCTCCTAAATCATCATGCACAGGACTGGATTTGCATATGTTAATATGGAGATCTCTAGCTCTTTAATGAGAAGCAGTGGGCCATGTGGGTGCACAGAATTCCTCAGAGTATTTTTTTCAGATGTCTTAATTCACCCTCTTTGTTGTGCTTCGGCAGATCCAGGTGTTTGGATTGAGTGGGTGCTGGCCGGCACTACCCTCCCCCAAATCTCCCCAAATCGCATAGATCTTTCTAGATGCCAGACTCAGCCTCAGGTCCAGAGGGTGATGGGAGAATAACTCCAGGTAGGTGGCCCAAGGGAAGCCCAAGCTGGGCGGGGCTGTTCCCCAGAGGGCTGGGGAGGAGAGAACAGAATTCCAGAGACAAGAACCCTTCACAGAGACAGCCTGCTGGGCTTCCAGCCCTCCATCTGGGTTCCACTAAAAACACATTTTACGCGTTTCTGTTGTTCTTAAGTCTGGGTTTATTTCAAGGGGGAAATTATAAAGAAACATCTCTGCCTTTATTTCAACAGCAGCTTGTGCTTCAGTAGATTCACATCTGCCTTGCCTGAGGGAGAAAGACAGGGTGAGGATGGGGTCCAGAGAGTAGAGACCCCAAGAGGCTCCTAGGAACCAAGGTCCAGAACAGGGGTTCTGACATCAGTCCTCTCCCTGGCTGTCAGGACGGTCCACAGCCAGCAGAGACCCTTGGTGGTTTGAGACTGAGAGACTGGGGCAAGCCTGGGATAGCCTCCTCAGATAACACCTCTGTTGGTGATGGAGAGCCTTCCTCTCTGACCCCAGGACAGTGCTTGGCCAGTGACCGGCCCAGCAAGTCTGGCCTTTGCATAGACAGAAACTGCAGTCCTAGTGGAAGCCCTGCCAATGTTTCAGCTTCTGATCCAGCCCGAGAATCCCCACAGCTTCCCAGAACTTTTGCACTTGAGTCTGCTCCTCCTTCAAAGGCACAAAGAATGGACATCAGCACTTGAAGGAGTGGCAGTCATCTATGACTTCAAATGACTTCACATTTTCTCTATTCAGATAAGGAAACTGAGGCCCAGAGAGGGCAAGCTACTTGCTCAAGCTATTTGCTCACTGCCCCCAAGCAGGTCTACATCTCTGACCTCTGTTTGTCCATCACATCTCTGCCATGTGTCCTGTGCCTACAGACCTCAGACGCTGTCAGCAGACCTCAGCAGCAACTCCCTCACTTCCCATACACTACCACCCCTCAGCACAACCTGGCTCTTCTCTCCAAGACCTGTCTGGATGCGTAGACCCAGGCAGACACAGGGACTCAGAGCACCAAGGTCCTGCCTTGCACAGAGCTGACATCAGGCACAAAGAAGGAATTTGCCTCTGAGCCTTCACCCATCAGAGAGCCATTTCTGACAGCCCTCTGCCTCCAGAAAAGCCGCTGCAATGACTCAAGGCCACTTGCTTAGGAAGGATTTGATTGCCCCCTGGTGGCCATACCTGGCATCTTCGGCCACAGCGCCCAGCGCTTCAGCCTGTCCAGTCATTCATTTGTACGCGCTGAGCCCCACTGCTGTGGGCCCAGGAGAGAGGTGGCCAGCAGTCTGTAGGGGGCTGGGACACAAAGCAACAGTCCAGGCTGACTCGGTCTGTTCTCAAGGCAGGCAAAGGACACAAAGGAAGCTTCAGAGGAAGGTGAGGGAAAAAGCGTTACCCTAATTTCTAGGTGAGGAGACTAAGATCCTTGGAGGTGGGGGTGGGAGTGGGGAGCTGACATGTTTCCCAGGGTATGCACAAGCGATCAATTAATAAGCATCCATGTGTTTGCAAGCCTGCAGCTTGTCAAATATTGCACTTGCATTTCCCAATTTGTCCTACCCAGAGTCCCATGAGGGATATTTAATCATGCCCATTTCACAGATGAAGACACCGAGGTCTAGAGAGGCACTCGGTTTGCTCCTCCAAGTCACAGTCTTACAGGCCATTCTTGCTTGATTTCTACGGTTTCCAGCCTACAACCACTGCACCAAACAGAGGCTACCAAAGGGACAGAGGTGAAAGGGAGTGGGGGGGTGGAATCCTCTCCTGCTGGGGCTGTGCTGTGGTATGCCTGGTAGCCCCCGGGGGAGAAATGCAGGCAGGGGAGTCCTGGGCCTGGCCACTGGCTGTATCCATTCTTATCACAAACCTGCAAATGAAGGACAAAGAAGAGATTTTACTTCCTGTTCCCCAGAGCTAAGAGTACAGAATGAGCAGCCCACAAGGCTGGATGGGGTCCTGAGGGCCTCAGGGAGGCAGCTTGGTCTCCAGGTGGGGAGCATAGTCTGTGGAGATCATCTATCCCCCCACCTGCTCCCCTGCTGATCCTAGGGTCCCAGTGAATGTCCCCCCACTAAAGAAAAATCAAAGGGTGGCGGTAGATAGTTTAATGGATATACAAAGAGACTCTCATGCCTGAGGCTCCCAAATCCCAGGTTCAATACCCCCCCCCCATACTACAATAAGCCAGAGTTGCACAGTGCTCTGATTAAAAAAAGGAAAATTGCCTGTAGCTATTTAAAAACTGGCCGAGTGCAGTGTCCAGGCAGCCTGTGGGAACTGTGCCACTGCCAGGCCTGGAGAGAGAGAGAGACCTTGCCATCCTGGGGTCTGGCGAGGGGTCCCTCTCTTGCCCTCCCTTCCCAGAGCTCCCAGGACTTCTTTCCAGGCCAGGTCTACTGCAGTGGGTCTGTGCTCAAGACCCCGATTATTCCTCACTCACATGGCCACACTGCCATCTCCAGCCATGACAGAGCAGGACCAGGGCCTCACTAGTACCACCTCCTTCTCCCCACACCCACACCCCGCCCCCCATCTTGGCTAGAGCTTGAAGGCATGTTAAGTGAGATAAGCCAAAAAGCAGGATGAATACCAGACAATCTCATTCATAGGTGGAATTTAAGAAACAAGGACAGAAAGAGAAAACATCAATGGAAACTTGGCCTGGGTGGCGCGTAAGGCACCAAAGCAAAGGACTCTGGGGTAGGAGGGCTGGGAGAAAGGGAGGAGAGAGCCTTGGGGTCCTGGTACAAGACAAAAGGTCCTACAGTGGGTGGCAATGAGTGTTCTGCAGAGACCTTTCACAGGGAGATAAGAAACTGTACCCATGTGTCAACAGCTGTACCATTAAACCCCCCCCCCCCATGAAAATGATTTTTAGGTGTGGTCTGGGAGGTGGCACAGTAGTAAAGCTTTGGACTCTCAAGCATGAAGTCCCAAGTTCAATCCCCAACAGCACATGTGCCAGAGTGATGTCTGGTTCTTTCTCTCTCCTCCTATCTTTCTCATAAATATAAATAAAAAAATCTTTAAAAAAAGATTACAATTTCGACCGAGGGAGTTGGGCAGTAGCGCAGCGGGTTAAGTTCAGGTGGCGCAAAGCGCAAGGACTGGCGGAAGAATCCCGGTTCGAGCCCCAGGTTCAAGCCCCTGGCTCCCCACCTGAAGGGGAGTCACTTCACAGGCGGTGAAGCAGGTCTGCAGGTGTCTCTCTTTCTCTCTCACTCTCTGTCTTCCCTTCCTCTCTCCATTTCTCTCTGTCCTATCTAACAACGACGACAACAATAACAAAAACGATAATAACTACAACAACAATAACAACAAGGGCAACAAAAGGGAAAATAAATAAATATAAAAAATTTTTAAATGATTTTTAAAAATATAAATAAATCAAAATTTCCTTTTAAAAAAATCCCACCTGAAGGATGAACATGAAATGATCTCACTCTCAGGCAGAAGTTGAAAAACAAGATCAGAAGAGAAAACACAAGTAGAACCGGAACTGGAATTGGCATATTGCACCAAAGTAAAAAACTCTGGGTTTTTACTTTGGGGGTGGGGGGGAGAATACAAGTCCAAGGAGGATGACAGAGGACCTAGTGGGGGTGTATTGTTATATGGAAAACTGAGAAATATTATGCGTGTACAAACTATTGTATTTATTGTTGAATGTAAAACATTAATTCCCCAATAAAGAAATTTAAAAATAAAATCCCACCCTCTGGGTTCCCTGAGGGTAGGTCTTCCCCTTTCCCATAGATAAGAATCTCATAAGGGTGGGTAAAGGCAGGAGTGGGGTGGGTGGGAAGAAACCCCGCCAGTGGTAAAGCCCCCAGGAGGGCTGGTGCGTGGCTGGCGTGTGCATGGGGCACGTCCACAGCTGGGAGTGAAGAGACGGGACTCTGCAGGGCATCCGAGTGGCCTCTCCCCCACCAGGACTCTAGGTCTGAGTTTCCTAACAAGTCGTGCTTTGCAGAGCCCAGCATGTGGCCTGTTCCCAGGGCAGGACTCAGTACAGAAGAGCCTCTGGACCAAAGAAGCCAGGCAGGGGCATGCAAGGGGCATGGGGGTGGGACTGAATGGGTGGGGTGGGGGTGGAACCAAGCACTGATGGCCCGTCTTGGAGCCTACACTCTGCTCGCTCAGTTCTGACCCCATTCAGTCATCACCACAGGTCTCCACAGTGATGAAACTCAGAAAGGTAAAGTAGCTGGTCCAAGGTCACAAAGCTGACCAGGGACAGCACTGAGAATCAAACCCAGGCTGCTACACTCTGAGGCTATTCGTGCTAAGAGCTTTTTTTTTTTTTAATTGGTGGACATGGTGTGGGGCTTTCCATGGAAAAAAATCAACTATTTGGGGGAATCAAACATTGAAGAACGACAGTGCCAGGTGTTTATTTATTTGTTTGTTTGTTTGTTTGTTTTGCCAGCGGCTTGCCCCAGCCAGTGAGTCTGGTCTCCTTGCCAGCTCTGCCCTAGTCCAGGACACATTCTCTGCCATGTGTTTCCTTTTGTTAGTGCTCTGTGGCACTGCATTTTCAAGGACTTCATCACTCCCCAAGCATACAAATGTCTCTCCTTCATTTTTCCTGTTAAGCAGATTTAAAGAATGAACTTAGATTCTTGGCCACAGTCTACAGTTATTTTCCTTCCTTCCTTCCTTCCTTCCTTCCTTCCTTCCTTCCTTCTATTCATTCATTCCTTCTTCCTTTCTTTTTTTCTTGAATTATTTTTTAAAAGCCTTTGCGATTCCTTTAATCCCCTTTGGTAGAGCGATTCTATTCTCTTCTCCCTGAACCTCCTCTCTTTTGAATGCCCCCCCAGCCCCCACCATGGAAAGCTTTAAATAATACAGTGAGTTCTTGTTTCATTTCCTTCTCTGTGTTTCCAGATGCATTTTTCTCCCCCGAACATCCCTGGGAATCATTTCTGTCAGACGCTTCGCTGGATGTCCCTTGGTCTTTACATTCATGTATTCCCTCTCCCCTCCCCCCACCTCACCCCACTGAATTGTGATTTGCTATTTTAATTATAGTTGCTCTTGCCACACTAGAGAATTCCCCCCCTTGCAGTCCTCTACCTCGCTTAGATTGTAATCCTTTCTTCCAGTGCAAAGAATTCATTAAGATTTTCCAGATTCCTCTAAATTTGCTTCCTTGATGGGGAGCAATTCTTCTGAGTCCATGTTTGATTCTTTCTGATTGTCACGATGTTGCACATAGTCACTGAGCAGAGAAGACTGAAATGCCCGTGAGAGTCAATGACACCACCCAAGAGGTGGCAGGGTCGCCACCCTGGATCTATCTGTCTGGCCACTGCGTTGTGCTTGCTGACCATCCCTGGGACCTCTGGCCGCTTGTCTGCCTCCCTCCTAAGCAGCTGATGGGGACAGTTTCTGAGCTCTGGGCTGGCTCCAGGTAGGCTAGGTCAAGCTGGCTCTGCCCACAGAGGACCTAGGTCACCTGCAGCCACTTTCATGCTGCCAGCTGGGCACTCGCAGCCGGAAACCTGGGCAGGAAGTGAAGGGGAAGTGGCCCTCGTGACTGGGAAGCTATCAGGGCTGCCTGTGAGGGAAGGGCCCCAGTAGGCAGCCCCCGCAGGGCCCCCACATTCCAGGCATAGAGACCAAGCTAGTCACCTTGGAAAAGCTCTGCTCCACAGCTGCTACCCATCCTGTTTGGGCTCCTGGACCTGCCCTGTTCTGTCCTCCAGCCAGGTATGCAGGGCAGTGCTGGTGAAGGTCACTAACCATGGGTGTCGGTGCCCTGCAACTTAAGGCATAGGGCAACTTAACACATAGGGCATGCCCGAGTGTCCCAAAAGCCCCCAAAAGAGTGATGGGCTTGCAGCTACATAGCACAGGGTGGCTCATCCTCACCCCGGAGCCTCAGAGCAGGTGTGAGATAACATGCACAGAAGGCCATTTCCCAAGGACTGACTGGCCTGGGTTGAGTGAATGTTACAATTGCAAGGACCCGGGTTCAAGTGCTCAGACCCCACCTACAAGGAAGAAGTTTCTTGAGCAGTGAAGCAGGTTTGTAGGTGTCTCTGTCTCTCCCTCTCTCTCTCCCCCACTCTTTCAAGTTTTGTCTCTGTCAAATAAATACATATACTTAAAAAAATAAATAAGCTTGTACTTGTTAGGAGGAGGAGGAGGGAGGTGGGGGAGTGGAGGAGGCTGGGGGAAGGAAGATGCGTCCTGGGAAGCAGAGATATCATCACTGGAGTGAGGAATCCTGAGAGGCGTGGCTCTCTGGTGTAGCCTCGTTCCAGGGTGAACAAGGGGAGCATGAACTGGGGTCCCTAAGATATAAGATAAGGTCTGAGATGTTCTCAAGCAGGAGTGAAGGTAGTGAAGAGGAGGGTGGGCCTGGGAAACCAAGGGAGGAGGCAGAGGGGGAGACCCTAGAAGGCCTGTTTTAGGATTATGGGGAATGGAAGAAGTAGACGGGGCTGTTCATTCTCATGGACTTGACTTCTGTCTGGAGGACTGTTGTCTTGAACCTTCAAAGGGATCTGAAATGCTGAAGAAGACAGCACAGAGGGAGAAGAGTCGAAGGTTCCAGTAATTGGAGTCGTGTCAACTCCGCAAGTAATTCTGACACCTGCTCTGTGCCAGGACTTACATTATGTATGACGTTCAAAGTGCTTCTATACACAAAGGATTTGCTGGTGAGTTTGTCTCCACCACTTCCTTGAACAGTTCATGAGTAGTACCAGTACCAAGGAGTGGCTTGGAGAGAGACATGTCACTCCTGTCATTTTCATTAGTCACTTCCCCCAGAAAGTGCTAAACAGAAATAATGTGTGTATTTTTCTGATGTGGGCAGTTGATGCCTTTCTACTTTCTAAAGATTAATTTACTTTTTTATTGACTAGCGTGAGAGAGAAAGGAAATTTCTGGCATATACAGTGCTGGGAATTGAACTCAGGACCTCCTGCTTCAAAGCACCTGCTTCACCACCTCCCAGACTACAGGTTCTTCCTCCTCCTCCTCCTCCTCCTCCTTCGCCTCCAGGGTTATTACTGGGGTTCCATGCCAGCACTATTAATCTACCACTCCTGGTGGCCATTTTTACTTTTTTCTCTCTCTCTATTTTATTTGATAGGACAGAAAGAAATTGAAAGGGGAGGGAGAAAGAGAGAGCTAAAGAAAGATAGGCACATGGGCAGAGGGTAGGTAGTATAATGGTTATGCAAACAGACTCTCATACCTGAGGCTCCAAAATCCCAGGTTCAATCCCCCACACCACTATAAGCCAGAGCTGAACATTGCTCTGGTTAAAAAAAGAAAGAAAAGAAAGAAAGAAGGAAAGAAAGAAAGAATGAATGAAAGAGAGAGAAAGAAAGAAAGATAGATAGATAGATAGATAGATAGATAGATAGATAGATAGATAGATAGACACCTGCAACCCTGCTTCACCACTCCTGAAGTTACTTTGCTGCAGGTGGGGAAAGGAAGCTCAAACCCAGGTCCTTCCACACAGTGCTATCTATGTGCACCTAATTGGGTGCACCACTGCCCAGTCCTTTGTAGGTGTCTTCTTAATCTTAGGTTTGATGTATTGGGTTGTCTGAAAAGTCAGAACAAAGTGTGTGTGTGTGTGTGTGTGTGTGTGTGTGTGTGTGTGTGTGTGTGTGTGTGTGTGTGTGTGTAAAAACATAGAGGGGGACCTCTCTGGGCAGACGACCTCCTCACCAATGTGTCCTGGAACCTCGACTCTCCAGAGCCCTACCCCACTAGGGAAAGCTAGAAACAGTCTGGGGGTATGGATCAACCTGCCAACACCCAAATCCAGCAGAAAAGCAATTACAGAAGCCAGAACTCCTACCTTCTGCTCCCCCAAAACAACTTCGATCCATATTCCCAGTGGGGGGGAAGTGATAGAAGGAGGAAGCTAAAAGGGCTCTGAACTCCAGCTCCATCAGATCCCAGAGAGAGAGGACAAAAAGTAGAGAGATATTTGGGTGTAGTGATAGGGTTATGTGTGGCTTAGTGGGGAAGAGAGGATTGGACCTGGAAGAAAAAGGGGCAATTATGTACAAATGTAGACAGATAGTTGTAGAGACAACAGTTAACACATGTCTGCAACCTTGGGAGAACCACGTTGGTTTGCAGTGAAGGACTTGGGATACAGAACTCTGGTGGTGGGAACGGTATAGAATTATACCCCTGATGACAGGTAATTTTGTAAATCAATATTGAATTACTAATAAAAGATAATAAAAAATAAAAGAAAAAAACATAGAGGGGCCGCTGGTGGGCGCTCAGTAAGCACACACATTACCATGTGCAAGGACCTGGGTTCGAGTCCCCACACCCTACACACAAGGGTCCAGGGACACTTCATGAGCAGTGAAATAGGTCTTTAGGTGTCTTTATCTCTCTCCGTCTATCTCCCCCACCATTCTCAATTTCTCTCTGTCCTATCAAACTAAAACAGAAAAGACAAGTGGCCACTGGGAGCAGTGGATTTGTAGTGCAGGCTACAGTGATAAGCTTCAGTGATAATCCACAGCTACAACTCTCACCTTCTGTACCACATAAAGAACTTTGGTCCATACCCCCAGAGGGGGTATTAGGGAAAAATGATCAGAGGACTCTGAACTCCAATTCCATCAGGACTTAAGAGAGAAAAGAGGGGGGAAAAAGAGAGAAAATAGGACATTTAGAAGTAGCAATAGGTGTAGGTGTGACTTAGAAAGGAAGCGATGGCAGGACCAGAGGGGAAAAAAAAGAGGGCAAATATGTAAAAATATAGCTATGGAAATAATAGTCAACCCATATCTGTGATCTTGGGAGAAACATCACAGTTTCCAGTAGAGGGAATGGGAACACAGACTTCTGGTAGTGGGAACGACATGGAATTATACCTCTATTATCTTAGAGGACACCTATCATAAGGAGATGAGAAATTGTACTCACATGTCAACAACTGTACTTACTGTAAACCACTTATCCTCCTCCCAATAAAGAAAGAAAAAAGAAAAGAAATGGAAGGCTGAAGGAGAAGTGAAATGGAGAAGCTATGAAAGCAGTGGGTCTGAAGGCTCTGGGGCCAGGAGCCTGAGGAGTAGCTGACATGGTGCTTTCTGTTCCCAGGGGAGCTCCCAGGAGGTGGTGGAGGTGGGGAGCTGGTAAGGCCAGTTCCTGCTCCCCAGCCCTGGCCAGGGCTGCACAGAAGCAGCAGAGAACTACCCCACCAGTTCCCCCAGGAATCACGCATGTCGAGGCAGGCAGGGGTTAACTTGGTCTGTAAATAAACCGAAGATTAATCCCCAACAGTACTTAAGCAGGGTAAAATGTGATAAATTATTCACACTGTACAGTGTAATAAGCAGGTTAGATCTGTGGCACCAGGCCTCTTGAGCTGTATTTTACACTTAGGTCCTCCTCTTGCTCCTCTTATTTAATCATTTTCTGAGCACCTGACTCCAATAGATGTTTCGGGTCCCATTTTTCCACCCCTCATGCAAAAGTAAATTAGACCATGCGTTCGTTCCCTGGCATCCTGACATTTGAACAAGTGTGCTGAGGAAGAAAGGGGCTGGGGAACTAGATGCAGGAGTGAGCTGGGGCTGTTTTCTTGAGGAGACCCCTCCTGGCTTCTGGGCAAGAAGTCTGCTTTCCTGAGACACTAAGCATGCACTGCTGTATCTGGGCTGCTCCCCGTCTCAGGTTGAGCACACATATCACCATGTGCAAGGACCTGGGTCCAAGCCCCCAGTCCCCACCTGCAGGAGGAATGCACAAGTGATGAATCAATGCTGCAGGTCTCTCTCTCTCTCTCTCTCTCTCCCTCTCTCTTTCCCCTTCTGTCTTTTCTTCCCTTTCAGTTTCTTTCTATATCTAGCCAATAAATAAACAACAAAACTAAAAACTAAAAGAAAATGAATAATAGTAATAATAATGGGATTTATTCTGCACCTGTGGAGCTACCTGTCTCACTCCTGTGCAGGGTGGTGTCTGGGTAGAGGTGTGCAGAGAAACCTCTCCATGGTGCTTGTCCATGTCCCATGCCACAGACAAGGGCAGACATGCTCTCCCTTGGGCCCTCTGGAAGGGCACAGCCCTCAGTGAATGCAACATTAATGAAGACAGATAATTTCCATGGCAGGTATGTTGTTTGTGGCAGAGCCAGTTGGTGCAGCACCCCCAGGAGCAGGAAGGTAAACTGAGGCATCCCTGTATGATACACAAAAAGGAGATGGAGTGGTCCAGGAGGTGGCTCAGTGGATAAAGCACTGGATTCTCAACCATGAGGCCCTGAGTTCAATCCCCAGCAGCACATGTACCAGAGTGACATCTTGTTCTTTCTCTCTCTCCTATCTTTCTCATAAATAAATAAATAAATTCTTTAAAAAAAAAAAAAAAAAAAGGAGAGGAGAGCCAGCCCGAAGGTTGGTGGGTCAGAGGGTCAGAGGCTCTAGCTCACAAAATGGTCTAGTAAGGATGCAGAAGCAGCTGGAAGAAACGGCACTTGAGGTAGGTTCTGGAGGATTGTGTACCAAAGACCCAGCAAGTCTTTATCAAGTGTTTACCAAATTCCAGACCCAGTGTGAGAACCTTTGTCAAGTAAGTCTCTCCCATCAGAAAAAAACCCAGTGAAGTAGACTCCACTACTTTTATTAGCTTATTAACCCCATTCTCATTTTAATATTCTAAATTTGCATTATTAAATAATTAATTTACATTATTACTAGCATTTTAGAGATGAAGAAATAGGCACAGGGCTTTAGAAATGTCAGCCAGGTTGACACAGTAGTGAGGAGGAAAGCAGGATCCGATGTCCCTATCTCCAACTGACTTGCTAAGAAATTTAATTTAAAAAGTTCAGGGCTGGGGAGATGGCATGACGGTTATGCAATGATGCCTGAAGCTCCAAAGTCCCAGGTTCAATCCCCCATACTACCATAAGCTGAACAGTGCTCTGGTAAGTGGTGAGGGGGAGAAAATGGAAGGGAAGGGAAGGTAGCGGAGTGGAGGGGAGTTTGGCCAGATGCTAAAGTGAAAGAAAGCACATCAGGCAGAGGGAAGGTCACAGGCAAATCATGGAAGTATGTGACAAATGGCTTATGGTGGGAAGGACCATACAGCTTTGATTGATTGATTTCACCAGAGCATTGCTCAACTTTAGCTTATGGTGGTGCTGAGGATTGAACCTGGGCCCTCTAGAGCTTCAGACATGAAAGTCTATTGCATAAATACTGTGCTGTTTTCCTGGCCTGGTAGCTCAGTTTTACAAGAGCAAGAAGCATAGGAGCACAAGTGATTGCAAAACGAGGCTGGAGTCAGTAAGGTCTGGGAGTGACTTCACCCTCTAGCTCTAAGTTGCCCTTAAAGTATACTTTAAGAGGGAGAGGAATGGAGTCAGATGTACTTTTAAAACCACTCTGGGGCTGGGGAGATAACATATTGGTTATGGAAAAAAAAATTTCATGCCTGAAGCGCTAGAAGGTCCTAGGTTCGATCCCCAGCACCACCATGAGCCAGTTCTCAACTCCCACCAGAGGTGAGCAGTGTTTTGTTGGCAAACAAACAAGTGAGCTCGCTCACATGTGTACACACACACACACACACACACACACACACACATACTGGAGAGGTGACATAGCACTCAACAGGAAGAGCACCACCCTTACCATGTATGAGGTCCTGGGTTCAATTGCCAACAACATATGAAGACACTGAGGACAGAACTGGGGGGAATTCCAAGGGTGGTCGGTAGAGGGATACCTTAGTGTCTCTCTCCCTCTCTCTCAAACAGAGAATAAAAGTTGGGTTGGGATGACCACTCAGCAGTATCCCACATGTGCAAGGCCTGGGTTCAACACCCTGAACCACTTTAAAATAAAGAGCATGCAAGAGATCACTGTGTTTGCAGGCAGGGACAGCCTGAGCAGAGGAATAGTTGGGAGGCCACTGTAAAAGTGAGTAAGTGATATGCTGAGAGCAAAGGCTAGGATGTGGCTCCAGCTCTGGTTGGCCTAGGAAAGGAGGGTGGCTGTGAGTATCAGACCTAGGTTTCTGGCTCAGAAAGTGGTCCAGCCACCAGCTGGAGGGTGGGGGGGAAGGGTTGGGGAGTAAGTCTGGTGGTAGGTGGAGTTAGGGGAGGCAGCAAGCTCAATTTGGGGGCATCTCAGATACTCCCCGGCATTTATTCAGAGAGCTGGAGGCAGCTGGGTTCTTGTGGTCTGGGTGGCTATTGGCTCTGGTTCCATCTCCTCTGCCTGCCCTGCAGACAGCTCCTCCTGGGAGGATGGTGACAGGAAACTCTAGCCGATGGAATCTGGAGCTGGCAGGGTGGAGGGTGATTAATGCAGAAGACATGAAGGCGGTATTGGATGGCAGCAACCCCAGACGCTGTTAGACACAGCAGAAAGTGATCAAAGAGGATGACAGGGAAAGGTGGTAATGGATGCCCAGAATATCCCTCCACTCCAGCTTAAGCGAGGGGAAGGCAGTCGGGGCATGGCTGCCTTTCATGTTCAGAGTCGACTTTGACTCCAGTACATCAGCCTCTGTTGAATGCTGCCGTCACGTGTATTGAGTCAGTCTCCATGGCGCACCTACCATATGTACGCAGGCCTCTTTGTAAGAGCTAGGGGATAGAAGGGCAGGGGACAGACGTGGGGAGCTGGACTCCTGGGGTGGGAGGGTGCGGAGAAATGATAAACAGAGCGAAGCAGAAACACGGGCGCCTCCAGGTGAATGAAGCAAAGGCCAACTCTCTGGACCCACACAGCCCAGGTCACAGCCCCCAAAGCCACATACCCAGCCCAAGCAGGACACAGGGCAGCTTTGGCTAGAATGTGGCTCTGGGGCAGAGAGAAAGGAAAGGAGAGAAGGCAAACAGATGGTAAAGGGGGAGGAGTATTTCAGATAAAACAAAGCTAAAAGCAAGGAAGTTAGGGGGGCTGGGAGGTGGCCTACCTAGAATAGCATGTTACCACCCACAAGGACCCAGGTTCAAGTCCCTAGCCACCACATGGGAGTGCCTGCAGGGAGAGAAGCTTCTTGGGTACTAGAGTGGTGCTGTAGTGTCCCTCTTTCTCTTTCAGTCTCTCTCTGTGTCTTTCACCCTTCATCTAAAAGGAAGAAAAAAAAGATGATTGCTGGGAGTAGAGGAATTATGCAGTGGTAACCCTGAGGAGAAGAAGGAGAAGAAAGAAGAGGAGGGGGAGGGGGAGGAGAAGGGAAGGAGGAGGGGAGGAGGAAAAAGAAGGAGAAGTAATAGAATGGGAAGAGGAAGAAGAAAAAAAGAAAGGAGTGGTCTGGGAGGTGGCACAGTGGATAAAGCATTGGATTCTCAACCATGAAGTCCTGAGTTTGATCCCCCGGCAGCACATGTACCAGAGTGATGTCTGGTTCTTTCTCTCCTCCTATCTTTCTCATGAATAAATAAATAAATTCTTTTTAAAAAGGAAGGAAAGAAAGAAGGAAGATAGAAAGGAAAAGGAAAACGGAAGAAAAAGAGAAAAAGGCTCAGGGCCCAGAGATGGCTCACCCAGTAGAGTGCACACTTCACCAGCACAAAGGTCTGCGCTGATGCTCAGGCCGCCACATTTAGAGCATTTGTACAGGGAAGCTTCACAAGCTGTGGAGCAACACTGCTGTGTTTCTTTTCTCCTGCCCCATCTGGATAAATGGTGGGAAGCCTGCTGGGAGTGATGAAACAAGAAATAAGAGAGAAACAGAGAGAGAAACTCTAAGTGGGGCTGGGAAGACAACATGATGGTTATACAAAAAGGCTTTCCAGCTTGAAGCTTTGAGCTCCCAGGTTCAATCCCCAGCACCACCATCAGCCAGAGCTGAGCAGTACTCTGGTCTCTCTGTGTCTTCCTCTCATTAAATAAACAAATAAATAAAATATTACAAAGAGAGAGAGAGAGAAAGCCTCAGTGAGAGAATGGCGTGAGAGTGAAGACCTGAGAGGGCCCAGTAAGCAAGCCAAGTGGCTCTCAGGGGAAGGGCACAGGGCAGAGACTGGAGACACGCCTGGTGGGCCTGAGGAGGGATAGTGGTGAGGAGAGGGGCTCTGAGGGGCAGCTGGGAGCCAGATACTGCCATGCGGGGGGCTTGTCAGGACGCTGGCTTTCACTCCAAATGACATGGAAAGTCTTTGAAGGATTTTGAAGTGGGAGGAACATCCTCTGACTTCGTAGCTAATGAACTCCATCTGGCTGCTGGGTTGAACATACAGAAGAGGAGGGAAGGGTGGAAGCAGGGGGGTCACCAAGGATGATATTGCAGAGCCCAGGTGAGAGGCCACGGTGACTCCGGCGGGGGTGCTCAGGCCCCAGACACACCTTCTGAAACCAGCAGATCAGCCTCGGGCTAGGAGAGGATAGCTCAAGTATTTCTCATCTGAGTAAAGGAGGGTTAAACTGTCACCTTTGAGAATAGGAGGCTTTCAGGAGCTATGTGACAGGCACAGGAGCGAAAACGAGGTCACAAACGTTCATGTGAATGCTGATGTGCAAAATACACACAACACACATTCATGCACACACACATGCATACACAAGTCTAGTGCAAGGGCAGATACTCAGCACGCGGTCTGGAGTGGGTTTGGCTTCTGGGGCCAGGGGTGGTGTAGGAACCCAAATCTCTTGTGTCCTGCTGATACCATCCTGGTAACTGTGGGAGGCTGATGTTAAGGAATGATTTTCCCCTCAATGTATTTATTTATTTTGGATAGAGGCAGAGAAAAATTGAGAGGGAAGGAGGATATAGAGAGACAGAGACATCTATAGACCTGCTTCACCACTTGTAAAGTTTGACACACACACCTCCCCCGCAGGTGGATATCAAGGGCTTGAACCTGGGTACCCATGCACTGTGATGTGTGCACTTAAGCAGGTGTGCCACAGAAGACCCTCTGGCATAGCACATGAAGACTGACCACGCCTCTGCCAGCATGTTCTGTTTTCACATTCTCATGTCTTGCTTTCATGATAATAGCACAGCCTGTTTTTGTAATGTACGTCCTACCAAGCAGAACATCTAAAGCCAAAGTCATCATCTTTTTTTTTTTTAAAGTATTTATTCATGAGAAAGATAGGAGGAGAGAAAGAACCAGACATCACTCTGGTACATGTGCTGCCAGAGATTGAACTTAGGACCTCATGGTTGAGAATCCAATGCTTTATCCACTATGCCACCTCCCAGACCACCATCTTTTAAAAAAAAATTATTTATTTAATTGTTTGTTTGTTTTCCCTTTTGTTGCCCTTGTTGTTTTTCATTGTTGTTATAGTTAATGTTGTTGTTATTGATGTTATCATTGTTGGATGGGACATGGAGAGAGGAGGGAAAGACAGAGAAGGGGAGAGAAAGAGACCTGCTTCACCACCTGTAAAGGGACTCCCCTGAAGGTGGTGACCCAGGGGCTTGAACCAGGATCCTTCTGTCTGTCCTTGCGCTTTGTGCCATGTGCGCTTAACCCACTATGCTACAACCCGACTCCCAGTCATTATCTTTATTTTTATTTATTTATGTTATTTTTCTGCCTCCTCCAGGGTTATTGCAGGGATTGCTTGCCTGCACTATGAATCAATTGCTCCTGGAGGCCATTTTTTCCCCTTTTGTTGACCTTGTTTTTTATTGTTGTTATTGTTATTATTGTTGTTGTTGTTATTGCTGTCATTGTTGGATAGGACAGAGAGAAATTGAGAGAGGAGGGGAAAGCAGGGGGGAGGCAGAGGAAGAGAAAGACACCTGCAGACCTGCTTCACCGCTTGTGAAGTGACCCCCCTGCAGATGGGGAGCTGGAGGCTCGAACCCAGATCTGTACGCCAGGTCCTTTCACTTTGAGCCATGTGCGTTTAACCTGCTGTGCTACTGCCCAGCCCCCAGTCATAATCTTTAAACATGTGCCCCAACCCCCCATCTGGGGAGAGATGACTTGCAAAATAAATCAGAAGTAAAAAAAAAGAGAGAGAGAGAGAGAGAAAGCTGAGAATCCCATTATAAACCAGCTATAAGATCTCTCTATAAACACCACATTTTCTCTGCCTCTCTACAGTTGGCTGCTCTCTGCCGTCTGGCTGACATACTTTGCTGGTCAGTAGATAAACACCCCCTTCCCCCTTTCCACACTTTGCTGGTTGAAAATTCTCCCACAAGACCTGGGTCCATGGGCTGTACCCTCGCCCCTGGTCCCACACCTCAGTGACTCAGACATGGAGGCTGTGCCTTATGGGGTATCAGCCCTGCTCTTCTCTCTCTTTGTCTCTCTTCTCTGCCCTGCCACCTCTTCTCCCCCCACCCCCTCCCTCTGTCTCCAGTCCTGCAATTCATCACAGCTCTGTGTCCCTGCCCTCTCTGACTGGATCTCTCTGCAGCACCACTTTTGCATTTTGATGTTAAAACAATATTTTACCCACTATATGACAGTGCTTGGAGCCTCTGCAAAGGCCTCTCACATCTGTTCCTTCATTTGATCTTTCCCAGGTTGCTGCCAGCCAGGCAGGGAAGGTATTATTAGCCAGGGCCATGGTCAAAATATTTAATAGCTAATATACGGTGGCCCTGACCCATGGGGATGCATGTGGGCTACAGCATCTCGTCGCTTAGTGAATGGAGAGAGGCATGGGGGGAGGCTGGAGGAGAGAAACCCTCAAGGGATGGAGGAGCACTGGAAGGTGGGAACAACAAAGGGGCAGATTTGAGGGACTCAGATCTGAGGCAGCCTTTTCCCATGAGTCTGGAGGCATTTCTGTTTCTCAAGCATGCACAAGTGTGTCAGTGCTCACAGCTGTCTGTTGTGGGAATTGAGGGCCAATAAGTAAGTTGCAGGGTGAGAAGAGAGGCAGAGGTGAGGTCCCCCAGCTCCTCAGGCAGACAGATGTCTTTCTAGCACCTCAGAGTGTAGCCTTTTATCTGCTCCTCAGCAGTCTTGGACTGGTGGCCGGATGCTCTGGAAATCTAATCTCTGATCTCACAGGTCTTATCACCAAGTCTTCTTATCCACTCACCACCTCCTCTGGCCTCACCCTCAAATGTCTTCATTCTGCTCCTGAATTCCTTCACTTCAGGATGATTTCCACTGAGTCCAGAAAGGACCCAGACACTCCCTGAGGCCCTCATCCTCCTCCAAGCTGCCCACAGGGAGGGGGTCTTGGAGGACTCTATCTCAACAGGTCCCAAAGGGGCCTGACCACCTTCTCCCAAGCCTGCTCTCATTCATGAGTGGCAGCGTCTCCGAATCAATGCTCAAAATGCCAGGTAACCAAGAGGCAAGGGTTATACAAGGAAAGCGAGTTTATTTCAGGTTGCTAGCTGAGCCAGGAAGATGGCAGACTCATGTCTCAAGGAGCAATCTTGTTCTGAGGCTGGGACTTAGCGCCTGTAAAGGGTAGTGGGGCTAGTGAGGGAGAAGGGGTCCGATCACATAGCCACCTGGATGACATAAAAGACACTATCCATAGGCTGATTCTTCAAACCTGGAAGGGTTTCTTTTACAAGGTTGTTTGTCCGGCTGGAAAGGATCCTATCAGGAGGAATGAATCACAAGAGCCTTGTGTATAAAATGCGAGATAGAATCATTAAGCAATACCCTCCCCTCCCCCCTCTCCCTCCCAGGTCTGCATAACAAGTCCCATTCCCCCTTTCCTTGGAGGCCTATGTGACAGACTTCTGTTTTTAATTTTAGAAGTATATATCTGGGAGCTGCATTATTCCCACTAGCCAAGGAATGGAAACAGTCTAAATGCCCATCAACACATGACTGGATAAAAACATTGTGGGGCAACATGCTTCACTTTAGACTGTGTCCAGAGACTTCACGTGTGGAATGACAACCCTTCAGCTTCATTACTCAGGTGAGACCTATCCTTTCATAGTATACTCTAATTTCATCTCAAGTGGTTCACTTTCTAACAAAGTCCCAAAACCTAGATATATACCAGTTTCTGTGAGAGAGAGCATATGTTCACACGTATCTATAAACTACTGCAAAATATATACCTGAAAGCAGAAGTACACTAGAGTTTGCAGTGAGTACCTCCCTAACACTTCCTCTCCACTATTCCAAGCTTTGGGTCCATGATTGCTCAACAATTTGTTTGGCTTCATATGTTAACTCTCTTTTCAGTCACCAGGTTCCAGATGCCATCAGGATGCTGGCCAGGCTTCCCTGGACTGAAGACCCCAGCAATGTGTCCTGGAGCTCTGCTTCCCCAGAGACACACCCTACTAGGGAAAGAGAGAGGCAGACTGGGAGTATGGACTGACCAGTCAATGCCCATGTTCAGCGGGGAAGCAATTACAGAAGCCAGACCTTCTACCTTCTGCAACCCACAATGACCCTGGGTCCATGTTCCCAGAGGGATGGAGAATGGGAAAGCTATCATGGGAGGGGGTGGGTTATGGAGATTGGGTGGTGGGAATTGTGTGGAGTTGTACCCCTCCTACCCTATGGTTTTGTTAATTAATCCTTTCTTAAATAAAAATAAAATAAAATAAAATAAATAAAAACATTGTGGGGTATATTATATTCAGTGGAATATGACTCTGCAGTTAACAAAAAGATGGTATTGTGGCCTTTGGGACAAAATGGATGGATTTTGTAGGTGATTATGCTAAGTGAAATATGGAAGGGCATGAAAGATAAGTACTATATAGTTTCTTCTTCTTCTTCTTCTTCTTCTTCTTCTTCTTCTTCTTCTTCTTCTTCTTCTTCTTCTTCTCCTTCTCCTCCTCCTCCTCCTCCTCCTCCTCCTCCTCCTCCTTCTCCTCCTTCTCCTCCTCCTTCTCCTTCTTCTTCTTCTTTTTTAAATTGATTTAATTCTGAATGACAAGTCCACTGCATAAGAAGGATGCAATTCCACACAATTCCTACCACCAGAGTTCTGCATCTCATCCCCTCCATTGGAAGCTTTCCTATTCCTTATCCCTCTTGGAGCATGGACCCAGGATCATTATGGGGTGCAGAAGGTGGAAGGTCTGGCTTCTGTAATGGCTTCTCTGCTGGACATGGGCATTACCGGTCCATCCACACTCGCAGCCTGTTTCTATCTTTTCCTAGTGGGACAGGGATCTAGAGAAGTGGGGTTCCAGGACACATTGGTGAGGTTGTCAGCCAAGGGAAGTCCGGTTGGCATCACGGTAGTACCCTGCAACTTGGTGGCTGACAAGCATTAAGATATAAAGCAGAACAAACTGTTTAGTAATCAGGAACATAAAGGCAAGACTATAGCAGAGGAGATTTGGATTCTGCATTTTGGGAAAAGTTAGGAAGTCTATTTTAAGTATATTCCAAGGGGCCCATGACTTTACTAATTTTTGCCTGAGTTTGACAGCTAATATGCAGGTGGGCTAAAGGTATTGTCTGGGGAGACAGTGTCAGAGTTGGGAATAAGACTAGAAAGCTGGGTCAGGGAAGAGAATAACTCCTAAGCATGGGGAAAGTATATAAATACCGTTAACTATAAAACCCACTGATCTGATCTGGGGCCCATATTCAATCATATGTGGAATCTAGAAAACTGAAAGACATGAACTTGCAAGGAGGAGGAGTCAAAGTCGAACTGTCTCTAAGACCAAGACTTTGTGAGAACTACTGTGGTTATTACTGAGTGGTGAGCCGGGGAGAGGAGACACAGAACTGTGGTGGTAAGTACAGAGTGGAACTGTCATCTTATAGTCTTGTAAACCATTATTCAATCACTGATATTAGAGGAGAGGAGGAGCCAGGTGGTGGCACATCTGATTAAGCGCATATATTATAGTGTGCAAGGATACAGGTTCAAGCCCACAGTCCCCACCTTCAGGGGGAAAGCTTCATGAGTGATGAAGCAGGACTACAGGTGTCTCTCTGTCTCTTTCTCTCTCTATTTCTCCCTCCCCTTTCAAGTTCTTTCTGTCTCTATCCAATAATAAATAAATAAATAAATAATTTTTAAAAGAAATTAACTAAAAATATATCTTAAAAGAAGAGGAGGGAGAAAGCAAGTATGTCAAGAGCAAGTTGGAGTCTGTGGTGCTCTGCTCCCTCACTCCAAGCAGGACCATCTGCAGACAACTCCCTCCCCCGCCCCTGCTCTCCACTGCTCTTCAAATCCCCCATGAAGACTGATGTCCAGACAGAGGCTGGGCTCTGGCTCCTGCAGCTTTTATCCCACCCCCAGGCCATAATGTCCCTCTTACTTTCCACAGGCCTATTTGTTTATTTATTTATTTTTATAAATATGACTTATATTTTCATTAAACTGATACAGACACAATGTTTGCAAGGCCAAATACTTCGAAGTAGATAACAGAAAGCAAATTTCTCCCTGCTTTGTTTCCTCCCACTTCAGGTTCCCACCTCTCAAAGGTATTGGCTTTCAACATTTTTGAAAGCATGATTTTATTTCTGAGGGAGAGAGAAGGAGAGAACTGGAGCATTATTGTAGCATATGTGATGCTGGGGAACAAATTTGGTACCAAAGCCTTGTCCACTGCACCACTTCCTGGACCAGTAAGTATTAAAAAATCCTTCCTTCCTTCCTTCCTTCCTTCCTTCCTTCCTTCCTTCCTTCCTTCCTTTCTTTCTTTCCTTCTTTCTTTCTTCCTCCCTCCCTCTCTCTCTCTCTCTCTCTCCCTTCCTTCCTTCCTTCATCTTATATGAGATAGTTTCATGAAAAAGAGAGAGAGAGACCAGAGTGCCACAGCACATGTGATGGCAGGAATTTTAAAAAACAAACAAACAAAAAGAACAGTAGTCTCATACATGTCGCAATGGGCAAAGTCCTGGGTTTAAACCCCTAATCCCCACCTACATAAGAGAAGCTTCACAACTGTGAAACAGTGCTATAGGTCTCTCTCTTTCTCCCTCCTTCCAACTTGATTTCTCTCTGTCTCTATCCAATAAATGAATAAAATATTTTTAAAAAATAGGAGGGGGAGTCGGGTGATAGTGCAGCATGTTAAACACATGTGGCACAAAGCGCAAGGACCAGTGGAAGGATCCCAGCTCTAGCCCCCGGCTCCCCACCTGTAGGAGAGTCCTTTCATAGGCGGTGAAGCAGGTCTGCAGCTGTCTATCTTTCTCTCCCCCCCCCCGTCTTCCCCTCCTCAATAATAACTACAACAATAAAAAACAACAAGGGCAACAAAAGGAAATAAATAAATATTTTAAAAAATAAAAAATAGGAGGGGGTTGGGTGGTAGTGCAGCGGGTTAAATGCACATAGTGCCAAGTGCAAGGACTTGCCTAGGGATCAGGGTTCAAGCCCCTGGCTCCCCACCTGCAGAGGCCCTGTTGGCTTCACAAGCGGTGAAGCAGGTCTGTAGGTGTCTATCTTTCTCCCTCTCTGTCTTCCCCTCCTCTCTCAATTTCTCTCTGTCCTATCCAACAACAATGACAACAACAATAATAATAACCACCACCACAACAACAACAACAAAAAACAACCAAGGCAATAAAAGGAAAAAAAATAGCCTCCAGGAGCAGTGTATTAATGGTGCAGGTGCCTAGCCCCAGTGATAACCCTAGAGGGGGAAAAAAAAAAAAAAGGAGTCTCAGGCATGCAAATCCTGTATTCTCCTGGCAGAGTACTTCTCACTCCACCCCCACCTCATCACCTTCCTCCCTTCCCTTCCCTTCCCTTCCCTTCCCTTCCCTTCCCTTCCCTTCCCTTCCCTTCCCTTCCCTTCCCTTCCCTTCCCTTCCCTTGCTCCTCTCTTCCTTCTTTTCTTCCTCTTTCCTTTCCTTTCCTTTCCTTTCCTTTCCCTTTCTTCCTTTCTTCTTTCCTTTCTCTCTCCCTTCCTTTCTTTCTCCCTCCCTCCCTCCCTCCCTCCCTCCTTCCTTCCTTCCTTCCTTCCTTCCTTCCTCCCTCCTTCCTTCCTCCCTCCCTCCCTCCTTCCTTCCTTCCTTCCTTCCTTCCTTCCTTCCTCCCTCCTTCCTCCCTCCCTTCCTTCCTTCTTTCCTTTTTTTTCACCAGAGCACTCCTCAGCTCTGGCTGTTGTTGGGTCTTGGAAATCAAAGCTGGGACCTCTTGCATGCAAGTACTGCTCTCTACAGCAGCACATCTCCTGGGGCCAGGCATCACCCATCAACTTCAACTTCTAGCTCAGATGCAGGCAGCACCCTGTTCCATCCCTTCCACCTTCCCAGGCGGTGCTCTTCACTTCCAAAGGGCCGCACTCTGTATCCCTCTCTCTACATGTCTGGGCTCTGCCCTCCCAGGCAGCGAGCAGACATTCCAGGAAATGAATATGTCATCTCTCCCTGCCTGCCCCCAGCAGTTCTCAGCTAATGAGCTCAGGAGTCGTGTATAAATATCTCCGATCCCTCCCCCTGAGGTGGATTAATTCTGAGGTATGTGCTTTGCCCCATTTTCCAGAGTTTTCCCAGCGGGATTAAGTTCTAATCACCCACAGATCTTAAATTCTGTGCTTGTTTTCCTATCCATGTATCACATTCCTGCTTCTTTCTCTGAGAGTTCCCTGTACATCCCAAAGAAGGTACTTTGGGGCAAATCCTGTCTCAGGGAAAATCAAAATGAAGACAACTTCCAAGGAAGACATAAATTTCTCTCTCTCACCATTCTTTTCTCTGAACTCTCTCTCTCTCTCTCTCTCTCTCTCTCAACCGTACATTCTCTCAGTATTGTTGCGGCATGGCATTTAGTTATATCAGCATTCAGCATTTACATTATTATGATTCTGTAAATATTGCTCACAGCTGAGTCACATAAACCACAATTATATTTTCTTTTAATAGCGTTTTCCCTACAGTTAATAACTGTTTTTCCCTCTCTTGTTTAGTGTTCAATGTACAGATCACGAATTCATCCCCAACCCCCCTTATAGGCTAGAACACTTTATATATATCCAAACAAACCAAGCAATCTATACATGTGTCCTATGACTTGATTGGAAACTCATTCCTGAAGGGTTTTCTGCTCTAGTTTGGAGAGGTTCTTTCCCGACGCTGGAGGCCACTTTACCAAATTTCTACAAAGTTCTCCAGTTTTCTGTATTAGGCTTGCCTCTTTCATGGGTCCCATGTCTTCTCTCTTCATTTGCCTTCTTACGACATTCTGTAGACATTCTAAGAAAATGCATCTACTGGAGACGTTTTTTGAAGCCAGCATGCCTGCAAATAAGTGTATCCTTTATTGACGGTTTGCCTGACTAACTCCAGCTATCAGATAATTTCCTTTCAGAATGTGGGAGGAATTGCTCTACTGTCTCCGCGTTTCCATTCAGCATTGCTTTTTTATTTGTTTTTGCTTTATGCTGTAGTTTATTGAGTAACAGCTTTAATAATTATGCATGGGTTGTTTTACTATATGTACATGCATTTTTGTATCAGAAATGCTTTATGGGTTAATTCCATTGTTTTTAGTTTTCCCAATTCTGTTTTGCACGACTTTATTGAGGTCTACTCTTGGATTTATAAAATCCGCCAGTTTCAAGTGCATGATTCAATGATCTCTACTAGATTTGTCAACGAATATAGTCGCCACCACAGACCTGTGCTACAGCATTTCTGTTGTCTGTAAAATCCCTCAACTCCACTCCAGCATTGTGTGTGAGCAGGCTGGAGCATTCTGAACCCAAATCCTTACTCTGTGGCTCAGTTTTTCTCTCTAGACATTTTGAGGGTTTGTTCTTTATTTCTGATGTCTGAAATATTACAATGGGCCTTAGTTTAATTCTTCTTCTTATCACCCTGTAAAATGTTTAATTATTTCCTTGCCAGTTACTCCTCAGACTTTTCTCAATCTTCTCATTTTGGAGTTCCTACTATTCTATTAGTGAGCCTTCTGGAACAAATTTTTAATACCCTGTCTTTTAAGGTCTTGTTGTTTTTGTTATAGTTTGGGGAAAATTTCCTCAATTGTTTTCTGTCAAACCTACACAATTAAAAAAGCTTTGCATGTCCTCAGGGTCTTCTACATGTGTAATTGCACCTACCCAGGATAATTATACATACACATACATATTCTTTTAAAAAAATTTTTTTATTATCTTTATTTTATATACTGGATAGAGATAGCCAGAAATCAAGAGGAAAGGGGGTGATAGGGAGGGAGAGACAGAGAGACACCTGCAACACTGCTTCACCACTTGCAAAGCTTCCCCCTGCAGGTGGGGACTGGGGGCTCGAACCTGAGTCTTTGTGCACTGTAACATGTGCGCTCAGCCAGGTGTGTTACCACTCGGCCCCCCACACACATATTCATATAAACAGGGAGAGAAGGAGAGACATCACAGTCCCCTGGGGACATGGCACTCCCAATGTGGTGCTGAGGTTTGAACCTGGTCTGCTCATATGACAAGGCAGAGGTCCTCCTTGGTGAGCCCGTCCCCCCCCACACACACATATAAACACTGAGAAAAATTTATACCCAACATTATTTCCAAGACCCCTTTCTCATTCTCCAAATGTCCTTGCTTCCTGGGTACAATGGTGTCTTCCTGTCTAGGGATTTAAATTATGCTATCAAGATTGTTCAGCTTGCTTAGATAGTACACTGCTTTGCCATGTGTATGACCCAGGTCCGAGCCCAGTCTCTACTGCATTGAAGAAAGTTTCAGTGTCATGATCTCTATTTCTCTTTCTCTCTCTCTTTCCCTCTATCTGCAATTAAAAAAGAAAATAATGTTCTTATTCTTCTTTGTTTTCCCTGACTCCCACCCTCCCTTTCTTTTTCTCACTGTGTTTTACCAGGTCTGATAGAGATTCTCTCTTCCTCACTGTCCATTTAAACGTAAGAAGAGAGGAGAAGCCTTGGAATCTTGGGGTAAGCGGAGCAGTGAACACCACCACTGCATCATAGAGTTACCTAGTACTCACCTGATCTTTTACTGGGGTCCTCTCACAATGCCAGTATCCCCTGGTCTTTCTCTTGGGTAGATACTCGTCAGCCCTCTATCCTCTGGAGTGTAGCCAGGCCCTTAGCATTCTGGAGCTGACAGGGAAAGAAGTGAGTTGATCACATGGCTCAGAGTTGGATCTTTCTTTTTTTATCTGCATTGCCCAGTATTTTCCCTAACTCTATTATTTTTCCCCTATTTGTTCCTTTGGTTTCTCCAGAAAAAAAAAAAAACCTGCATGTTTGAGATGAGATAGAGAAAACCATCTGGCTAAAACATCTGGGAGAGAGGAATATGACTTTTAATTCATCCTTGAGTTTTCAGTCTAACTCCTTTCCACCAGCTGCACTTGACTGGCACTGCTAATCTCCAAACTTCCCTTCCCTTCCCTTCCCTTCCCTTCCCTTCCCTTCCTCCCTTTCTTTCTTTCTTTCTTTCTTTCTTTCTTTCTTTCTTTCTTTCTTTCTTTCTTTCATTCCCTCTCTCTTCCATCTTTTCTTCTCTCTCTCTTCCCATATCAGAATGGTTCCCAATTTGAAAGTTTCTCTACCTCCTGCCTGCTGGCAGGCAGGCAGCTTTCTTGTCTTTTTAAAAATTTTATTATTTTTTTTTATTTTCCTCTTTTTTTATTGTTGTAGTTATTATTGTTGTTGTCATTGTTGGATAGGACAGAGAGAAATGTAGAGAGGAGGGGAAGACAGAGAGGGGGAGAGAAAGACACCTGCAGACCTGCTTCACCGCTTGTGAAGTGACTCCCCTGCAGTTGGGGAGCTGGGGGCTTGAACCAGGATCCTTATGCTGGTCCTTGTGCTTGGTGCCATGTGCGCTTAACCCGCTGCACTACCGCTCAGCTCCCCAGCTTTCTTGTCTTTATTAAGTGTGTTAAGACTCATCCAACTGCTCTTCATCTTCCAACTTTTTTTTTTGACATCTTCTATCAGCTATTGTCTCTTCTCTCATTCCTAGAGTCCTTGTGGGTTTACACTTTATTATTTTACTGACAATTTGGGAACAGAGTCAAATGTATATGCTTAATTGGCCTAACATCTAACTAGAAACTCTCTTCCTGTTCTGGTGCTGCACTCTGAACCCTGACTCATGTTTCCAGTCTGGACTGCTTATAATTTCCCCAAACATGCTCTTTCTGACCCTGAACTCTTGCTGATAAAGTTTCCAGAAAGATCTCCTCACTTTCCCTCCATTCTTCAAGGCTAATCTTAAATGTCAAATCTACAAAGTCTCTCCAAGTGTCACTGCAGGAAGAAACCCTTGTGCTCTTTACCATCACTGTGATGTGATTCAGTTCTCCTCCTGAGTATATGTGTCTAGAGGAAAGGAACAGTATCTCACACTTTTAAACCGCTTCCAGCCAGTTCACTAGACCCCTGTTAGTGATGCTCATCATTCATAATGAAAGGGCTGCCCTACAATGTACACGTTTTCCTTTCACACGCACACTTTTTAAATGGGCATTCTGACCACATCGGCTCCTAACATTTACAGCAATTCTGCAAGTTTCAATTTTTATACAAGAAACTCAATGCTCCAAGATGTTAAATGACTTAAGACCAGCATCCACATTCTGTTCTCACTGTCTTTCAAGTTTGTGTTTTGATCCTCACTTCTGAGTTTTGATTATCTTTGCTTGTTAAATATACCTTGTTGTGTTAACTTGATTGCTTAACTTTTCCTTTCAATGGTATGCTATTCCCAGCACTCAGCTGTAAGTGCAGCATGGTTATTTTGCTCATTCCAAACCCTGGTCCCTAAAACTGGAATCTTTAGTTTGGCTCTATGGATTAAATATCTGTTATTTATTCCCTTCCAGACAATTAGCAATAACATAGTTAAGGGCTAGGCTTCTGAAGTCAGGTTCAAATTCAATTCTTTCACCTACTAACTATGAATATATACACCTTTCTCTCTCTCTCTCTCTCTTGCCATCAGGGTTATCACTGGGGCTTGGTGCAGGCACTAGGAATCAACTGCTCCCGGATGCCATTTTTTCCCTGCTGTTTTTTAACTGGATAGGACAGACAGAAATTGAGAGTGAAGGGTGAGGTAGAGAGAAAGAGAAAGGGGCTGGGTGATGGCACACATAGTATGAAGTGCAAGGTTTAAGTCCCCGGTTCCCCACTTGCAGGGGGGGGGGGTCACTTCACAAGTGGTGAAGCAGATCTACAGGTGTCTATCTTTCTCTCTCCTTTTCTATCTCCCCTTCATCTCTCAATTTTTCCCTGTCTTATCCAGTAAAATGAAAAAAAATGGCCACCAACAGCAGTGGATTCATAGTGCCAGCATGAAGTCCCAGCAATAGCCCTGGAAGAGAGATAGAGAGAGAGATCTGCTGACCTACTTCCCACTCGAAGCATTTCCCCTTCTTCTAGTGTTTGCCCTTCTTCCGTAGTCAGTCAACAGCGTCAGGTTGAAAGCTGTCAGGAGCTGCTTGTTGCTGGCTTTGAAAGTGACTGGGATCCATGTGGATTCAGTCGGCTAGGAAGGATCGTCAGTTTCCCCAATGAATGGGTACTCACGGGATGCACCACGAGAAGGTCGATCCAATGCATTTCCCCTGAAGGTGGGGAGCAAGGGCCTGAACCCAGGTCCTTGCACACGGTAATGTGTGGGTTTAACCTGGTGTGCACCACCAAACCCCTATGTACAAGTTTCAACCTTTTTTTTTTTTGCTTCATTTGCTAGGTGTACAAAATGGACATCATAATAATAGACACCACATAGAATTACAGTGAGAATGAAATGAATTAACTACATGTAAACTGCTTAGAAGAGTGAATAGTAATTAATGTCACCTCTCGCTAGTCCCCTATTTGGACATCCTATTTATATTTTGTTTTTCTCCTTGTCATTCAGGGCCAGACTCAAATCCAGGGTCTCACCGATACAAAGCATATGCTCAACTGCTGAGCCACCTCCCCAGCTCTAAGATCATGTTCTCTATTATTATGCTCCACAGTCAGAGAGACAGATGACACTTGTGGACGTTTTGCAGGCTTTTAAAATTTGGTAAACCTGTGAGCAAGACAAGGGACACTCCTGCACATACCTTGGTCTCCAGTGCAAACCATAAGGAGTATGTGAGAGCACTGTTGCCAAGTAGGGAGAAAAGTGAGGTAGAATGAGTGTCAGAAAGTCTGGGTCCCAGCCCTCACTACATAAGAAAGCCCCTACTCACCTCCACCCCAGCTCACATATTCCTTATCTAGGAGGTGAGGAAGCTCCCTGGCCATCTCCAAGAGCCCTCTGGGCTCCCCCACAAAGGCTCCCAGGAAAGCCAGGGTGTTATCTCCTGAATGCCAGCACCATCTGGTGGCCATAGGACATAGCCCAAGCCCATCGCCTCTCACTGCCATCTGGTGGCTAATGCCATGGTAAGCTTGTGTGGCATTTTATGTTCTTTTAAGCCACCTTTGACGACTTCACACTATCTTTACAGAGGCCTGATGAGAGAGCTGGGACAGGTGCTGCTGCTGACTTTTGCCAAAAGGAGCAAGTAAGTGCTCAAAGGGGTCAGGCAAAGCCACATGGAGTCATTCGGCATGCTGGTTGGCTGTCAGAGCAAGGTTTAAAAGCTTCTGGCATATTGAACTCCTTCTGAAACAGATTTGGCAAATAAGAAAACCTACCATGTGCAAGATACTTTACACTGATCATTTCATTCGGTCTGAACACACAAATGTGGCTCAGTGAGATTAAGTAATTCACTCAGCATGGAATTTGGCAGAGGGAGGACTTAGTGAACTAGGTTCTGTGACATTACCTAGTCTGACGGGGGTGGGGGGGAGGCACGGGGGGGGGCACAACGACTTAGGGAACTAGGTTCTGTGACATTACCCAGTCTAGAAGAGGGGGACCTAGTGACCTAGGTTCTGTGATAGCATCCAGACAACCACGCTTGTCTGCTGCCTCAGTGCCCAGGATTTGCACACAGAACAACCCAGACTTTACTTTTAGGAATCCTACAACTCCTGCTGAGGACAGAATCACCAATTTTTTTTAAAAAAAAAATCTTATTTATTTCCCTTTTGTTGCCCTTGTTTTTTATTGTTGTTGTAGTTATTGTTGTTATTTATATCGTTGTTAGATAGGACAGAGAGAAATGGAGAGAAGAGGGGAAGACAGAGAGGGGGAGAGAAAGATAAACACCTGCAGACCTGCTTCACCACTTGTGAAGTGACTCCCCTACAAGTGGGGAGCCGGGGCTCGAACCGGGATCCTTCAACTGGTCCATGAGCTTCGCGCACATGTGCTTAACCCGCTGCGCTACCGCCCAACTCCTAGTTGGCACTTTCTAAAGAGTTCCCAGGATCTCACTTCCTGGAGGACACACTCCTCATATAATCCCCTGCTCTGGAGTGTGGGCTGGAGCTAACACTTTTTTAAAATTAATTAATTTATTTATTTTCCCTTTTGTTGCCCTTGTTTTATTGTTGTGGTTATTATTGTTGTTGTTACTGATGTTGTCATTGTTGGAAAGGACAGAGAGAAGTGGAGAGAGGAGGGGAAGACAGAGAGGGGGAGAGAAAGATAGACACCTGCAGACCTGCTTCACCGCTTGTGAAGCGACTCCCCTGCAGGTGGGGAGTCGGGGGCTGGAACCGGGATCCTTAACTCAGGTCCTTTCTCCATGTGCGCTTAACCTGCTGCACTACCACTGGACTCCCGGAGCTAACACTTTTAACAAATGGAATGGAGGGGTGGAACAATGGGAAGTCACTTCCAAGATTTGCTTACAAGGGATCATGGCTTTTATCCCCCTTATATTCTTGTTAAGATTGATTTTACTTCCATGAGCGAGAGCCCAGAGCAGCACGCAGCTCTGACATATGCAGTGCAGGGGACTAAACCTGGGACCTCTGGGACAATTCCTGGGAGCCCTCTCCCCAACCTTGCCTGCTGCAATGGAGCAAGCTACCATGCTGTGAGCTGCCTTATGGAGCCGCCTGCATGACAAAGAACTGAGGGCCCCGTGGCAACTAGGGAGAGCTGGCCTTCACTCCAGCAGCCTGCAGGGAAGCAGATCCTGCCAATAAACATGTGAGTGATCTTGGAAGCAAGCAGATTCTTCCCAAAATTGGAGCCTTGTGATGTCTGCAACCTGGGCCAACTCCTCCGTTACAGACTTGTGAAAGACTCCAGGCCAAGGGACCTCGCTAAGCCACGCCTGGATTCCTGACCTACAGAGACAACAAGAGAACCCTCACTACTCTTTGAAGTCTCTAGTTTGGAGGAGTGTTTGTACAAAAATAGATATCTTTCATCCTCTGCTTTGCTAACTGAAAGGTGAATGTGGCAGCTGTAGCAAACCACTTGGAGAATGAGGTAGATGGAGCTTCAGAGTCTACACACAAGAACACCGGGATAGAAGGCACCTAGGGACTGACGTGGGGGGACTTTTTTTTTTTCATCATGGCTCCACAGTTCCCAGCCATATCTTTCTCTCTCTCTCTCTCTCTCTCTCTCTCTCTCTCTCTTCCTCTCTCTCTCCTCTAGACAAAGAGTGAGAGGTAGAAAATGAGAGATGATAGATAGATAGATAGATAGAAAGAAAGAAAGAAAGAAACTGAAGGGGAGTCGGGTGGCAGCACAGCGGGTTAAGCGCACGTGGCACAAAGCGCAAGGACCAGTGGAAGGATCCCAGTTCGAACCCCGGTTCAAGCCCCCTCGGCTCCCCACCTGCAGGGGGGGTCGCTTCACAAGCGGTGAAGCTGGTCTGCAGGTGTTTATCTTTCCTCCTCTCTGTCTTCCCCTTTTTTCTCCATTTCTCTCTGTCTTATCTAATAACAACGACATCATTAACAACAACAATAATAACTACAACAATAAAAAAGAACAAGGGCAACAAAAGGGAATAAATAATTTTTTTTAAAAAAAAAGAAATTAATGGAGGCATTGTAGGGGGCTGTGGTGGTGACACACCTGGTTAAGTGCAATCGGTACCATGTGCAAGGACCTGGGTTTGAACTCCCACTCTCTACGTAGCCCTACCTCTATCAATTTCTGTCTTGTCAAACACAACAAAAAGAAAGAAAAAAGGGGAAATGGCCACTGGGAGTGGTGGATTCGTGGTACCAGCATGGAGCCCAGGAATGACCCTGAAGGCAATGAGAGACAGAGACAGAGAGAGAGAAAGAGAGAGACTGTAGTATTGCTCTGCCACTCGTGAAGCCTCCCCCCTGAGGGTGCTCCCATGTGATGACTCAGGGTTCGAACCTGGGTCCTCACTCAGGGTAATGTGTGTGTTTTACCAGGTGAATCACAAGCAGGTGCCCATTACTCATCTTTTGATGAGTTATTTATTTTTACTTACTTATTTTCTTTTCTGAGACTTCACTGCTCTGTGCTGACAGAGAGAGAGAAGAGAGAGAGAAGGAGAGAGAGGAGAGAGAGAGGCACAAAACCAGGCTCAAACTTGGGTTGCACTCAGTTTACAGCAGGCACGCTATGCAGGTAAGCTATTTTACCAGCCCTGTTCATTTATCTTAGAAAAGAGAGACAGACAAATCGATGGGGTTTACAGTTACCAATATTTATACACTTTCCCCATATTTGGGAGCTACTCTTTTCCCTGATCCAGCTTTCTAGTCCTTTTTCCAACTGTGACACCACCTCCCCAGAGGATACCTTTGGTACACCTGCATGTCAGCTGTCAGACTCAGGCAAAAACTAGTAAAGTCATGGGCCCCTTGGAATATACCTAAAATAGACCTACTAGCTTTTTCCAAAATGGAGACACCAAATCTTCATCCACAATATTCTTGCCTTTAGGTTCATGATTAGTCAACAATTTGTTCTGCTTTATATCTCTTTTATATCTTTTTTATATTAACTCTTTTTCAGCCACCAGGTTCCAGATGCTACCATGATGCCAACCTGACTTCCCTGGGCAGATGACCCCATCAATATGTCCTAGAACCCTGCCTCCCCAGAGCCTTGACCCACTAGCAAAAGAGAGAGACAAGCTGGGAGTATGGAAGCAATTGCAGAATCCAGACCTTCCACTTTCGCACCCCACAATGATTCTGAGTCCATACTCCCAGAGGGATAAAGAATAGGAAAGTTTTCAAGGGAGGGGATGGGATATGGAGTTCTGGGGGTGGGAATTGTGTGGAATTGTGTGGAATCCCCTCTTACCCTATAGTCTTGTCAATATTTCCATTTTATAAATAAAAATTTAAAAAAAGAGACAGAAAGAGGAGAGGTATGGAAGAGAGAGGAAGACACCAGGACAGGGCTCAGCTCCAGCATATCCGGTGTGCAGGATTCAGCCTGGGGCCTTAGGTATGCAAGTCCCATGTGCCAGCACTGAGCAGCCTTCTCCTCCAGGTAGCAACATTCTTTCATTCTTAGCTGAACTGACTCTTCTCTTTTTGTATTCAAGAAGCGGTACGTATCCTTTCATGTAAGCAAGGCTATGGCTGGGCAAAATGGTAAAAGAGTTCACATTGGCCTTTGCTGCACTTTCTTCATTCTTTCCTTGTCCTTTCATCTGTCTAATGCTCTAGCTCAGTGCCAGCCCAGGGTTCCTCTCAACTCAGATCCCAGCCCTGGATCACCTGTTCCACTGCCCGCCCCCATATAGAGTTACTGCTCGGGCTCAGTGCTGGCACTATGAATCTACCATTTTCCTTCCCCTCCCCCTTTCTTTCTATTTTATTTGATAAGACAGAGAAAAATTGAGAGGGGAGGGGAGATAGAGAGGAAAAGAGAAAGAGAGACACGTACAGGCTTGCTTCACTGCTCATGAAGCATTCCGCCCTTCTGGTATGGATGCTGACTCAAATCCTGGTCCTTGTGCATGGTAACATGTGCACTCAATGAGGTGCACCACTGCCCAGCCTCCAGCTCCCACCCACCATTAAGCTACTGAGTCTCTGCAGGGTTCCTGTGGTGCAGGCCCTCGGTTCAAAAGGCTGGTGAGTGCTATACTTAGTTGCTTGTAACAGAAGCTAAGAAGGTATGGGGTTGGAATACAAAATAAGCAGATTACAAGTGATGACACTCCTGGGACTAGGGAATTATCAGAGCGAGAAATGTTTTAATATAATAACATCTCTGAAGTATTTATTTATTTATTTATTTATTTTTATTTGGTGTAGGAGGGTGTAGAGAGAACCAGAGCATCACCCTGGCACAGGCAATACCAGGGATCAAACTCAGAACCTTATATCTGAGAGTTCAACACTTTATCCACTGTGCCATCTCCCAGTCATCCCCAGACTTCTTTTAACTACGTGCACCTGGGATGCTACTTGCACTAAGACTGGAGGAAAGAGAAGAAATGGGTAAAAGAAATGTGAAAGACAATCCACTGTCAAGAATACAAAATAGTAAAGAGTGCAGATCTTTTTCAACTTGGGAATCAATTTATGATTCCTGAGTCCCCTAATCCCCACTCCCTACCCTGCCAACTTTTTTTTTCTATTGCTATTCTTGTAATGTTCAGATATAAAATTGGATTCTCGCTAAAGGTCAGAAGCATTTGGCTTTTGCACTCCTGTAATTTGTTTTTAATATGACTCTTTGTAAATACGGCTCGAGTTTATTGTTTCTCCATGGTTAAGGATCCGGGGCTATTTCTCTTATCTGTGTTCCTGGCCCCAAAGATTGTGCCAGACACACAGTAGGCACTCAATAGATGCTTGTGCATGCAATAAGGGGGTTCTTTGTTCCTTGGGGAGCACATTTAGGTGAGTCAGTGCATGTGTTACCCACCCCCTCACTGCCCCCCCAACAAATACTATCATTGCAGTACACATTCATTCATTTTGAAAAGGCTTATAGAGGGACTGGGTGGTGGCACACCCAGTTGAGTGCACATGGTACAATGTGCAATGATCTAGGTTCAAGTTCCCAACCCCCACCTGAAGGGGGGAAGCTTCATGAGCAGTGATGTATCACTGATTGCAGGTATCTCTCTTTCTCCCTCTCTACCCCTCTCCCCTCAGTTTCTGTCTCTATCCAACAAATAAATAAAACTAAGAATAAGGGAGACAAAATAAACCAAAAATGAAGGAGACAAAAATCTCTGCTCTCATGGTGTTTCTGTACCAGTTGAAGGCAGAAAGATAATACAAAAATTAGTCATGATATATATATATATATATATGTATATATATATATGTATATATATATGTATACATATATATCACGTTGGACAATGATAACTACTGAAGAGAAAAATACAGCTTAAGAAGACGGTGAGGGAGTTGAGGGTGTTGGCAGAGGCACTGAGTGGGAATCTCACAAGGAGACATTGGAAAGGGCAGTATGTACTCTCAAAATATGCTCAGTGCTCTCCTACACTTTCAAGTGTCCACTAGTGGCTGATAACCACTCAGGGACGGTCTGTAGGAGGATGACATATCATTTTCAGGCCAGGGTTAGTTAGTGGACCATCTCCATCCCTCTCTTCCCCTTTCTCTGAGAGCCCAGCAGCCATGTGTTGTTCAGCTAAGAGTCTCACCAGATGGAAGAAACCTGGATCCCTGAGATTTGAATGGAAGCGAGCTCTCCTCTCCCATCTGCCCTGGGATTATTGCCCTGAACAACACATGGTCACAGAAGGTGAGGGAGTAGGCCATGTGGACATATCTTGGGGGCACCTGCACTCCAGGCACAGGGAACAGAACGACATCGAGATGAACTTGAATAACTTGCAGATCACCAATTTCACTTCTATCCAGCTAACTTGGATGGCATAATTCACTAAGAAGCTCATATGCGGGGTTGGGCGGTAGCGCAGAGGGTTAAGCACACATGGCGCAAAGTGCAAGGACCAGTGCAGGGATCCCGCTTTGAGCCCCCCATTCCCCACCTGCAGGGGAGTTGCTTCACAAGAGGTGAAGCAGGTCTGCAGGTGTCTATCTTTCTCTCCCCCTCTGTCTTCCCCTCCCTTCTTCATTTGTCTCTGTCCTATCCAACAATAATGACAGCAATGACAATAATAATAGTAACAACAACAACGACGACCATAAAACAACAAGGCCAACAAAAGAGACAAAATAGCCTCCAGGATGGTGGATTTGAGGTGCAGGCATCAAGCCCCAGCAATAACCCTGGAGGCAAACAAAAGAAGAAGGAGGAGGAGGGGGGGGGGAGGAGGAGGAGGAGGAGGAGGAGGAGAAGAAGAAGAAGGGGAAGAAGGAGAAGAAGGAGAAGAAGGAGCTTGTATGCTTAGTTGGGCTTTTTGAAAAGAAAAAAAAAAAGACAACTACCCATCTCATATTCTGTCCTTCATCCTGAAGTGTGTCAGGTGTTTTTTTTTACTTCGGGATCACTATGGCTTTCTCTTGATACAACATTATAGCAATGTTTAGACTGTTCTCTCTGCCCCCTTGGGTCTTGGGAAGAACTGGAAGAGTAGGGCAGGGTGTCAGGACACATCATTCAAACGCAGCAGCCTAGTCGCGGTGGTGGTGGTGGTGGGTGCTCTTCTTCCAGTCCCTGGCTATCAGAGCAGCCAGCCCTCACTGATTCCCATGCCCCCTACCTCACATGTGAGGTATTTCTCTTATCCGTTTAATTTCTCCTAAGATCGTCTTGTAGCAGTTCTGTTTTAATTGCTATCTGTTTTGTCTTACTGAAAAAAGACAAGTTTAATAAATCCGAACATTCTTCTGCCTAGGTCTTACTGTCCTGTACAAAGTTCACTTTGACTAATGGTACATTTAAACCAAAACATATCCTCTGAATCCCAGACACAGTAAATACAGCTTTTGGTATTCTTCCCAAAGACAGAAAAGTCACAACAGTATTCTATGTAGAAAAATTGCAGTATATAAGTTGACACCAGTCAATGTTTCTTAAACCTGAATGACATTTAGCTTCCTTATTAGGGAAAATGCTTCTCACAGGTCTCTAGAGCTGACTTAAGTTATTTCTTAAAGTGTTGCCTATATATCACATAGATGTAAGAACTATATGTGTACAGAAAGAAAACTAAGATTATCTCATTATCTTTACAGATTTTATAAAGCCAAAAACAAATTTATAAATTGAATACAAGCAAAACTACCAAATGAGGAAATTAAAATATACTACCCTGATTTAATAGGAGTGCTATTTTACTGAAACCAAATAGCATCTCACACATGGCTATTTTACTGTATACAAGAGCACAGATGAGTTTAACCGCATACCTTGTGGGGATTCAGTCTTCCACTTAGCCTTGTTCATATGGTACACCACAATATAATTTGACTATAACTTGGTGTTAACACATCATTTATTTTTTAAACCTCTTTGTTTTTTCCTCATATGTTTGCAACAATCCCCTTAGTGCTATTTGTCAATCACATATCCAAACACAGGCAGAGAAATTGCATTTCCAGAATAACTATGAAGAGCTGATAAATTTACAAAGATATAAAAACATGGAGTACAAATTAGAATGAGAGACCATTTCCCCTATCATTATCAGTGAGATGTTGTTTTGGTTTTTTTTTTTACCAGAGCACTGCTCAGTTCTGGCTTATGGTAGTGCAGGGGATTGACCTTGGGACTTTGGAGCCTCAGGCATGAGAGTCTCTTTGCATAACCATTATGCTATCTACCCCCCCACACACACACCCAAGCAGTTTTTGTAAAGAGAAAAAAATTGCTGGTGAGTATGTGTGATAATCACCTTTAAGTATTTCTAGGGGGAATAAAAACTGGCCTGACCTTTCTGGAAAGCAATCTGGTAGTAGGTATTCATAAACTTAAGAGTTTTCAAAGCCTTTGAATAAGTAATTTTACTCACAGGTTTCTATCCTAAGGAAGTCATTTTCAAATGTGGGCAAAAGTTTCTGTATATGGATATTTATAACAATGTTCAAGTTCTTCTTCTAGCGTTTGCCCTTCTTCCGTAGCCAGTCAACAGCGGCAGGTTGAGCCTGATGTAAAGTTTCGAGACCTCCTTTGAATCTGGAGAGGTGGCAGTCGTTGACTATGTGGGTCATAGTCTGTCTGGAGCCGCAGGGGCAGTTCGGGTCGTCTCTGGCTCCCCAGCGATGGAACATAGCGGCGCACCGGCCATGGCCTGTTCGATAGCGATTGAGGAGGGCCCAATCATAACGTGCTAGGTCAAAGCCGGGTTGACGCTTGCAGGGGTCTGTGATGAGGTGTTTGTTCTTGACCTCAGCTGACTGCCAACTCTGTTTCCAAGAGACTGGAACAGAGAAGTTCAGTGTAGGCATAGGGGACCAGATTGGGTGACGAGACGTCAAGCGTTGGACAGGGTGGGCGAAGATATCCGCATATATTGGCAGGTCCGGTCGAGAGTAGACGTGGGAAATGAACTTAGATGATGCCGCATCCCGACGAATATCTGGCGGGGTGATGTTGCTAAGAACTGGCAGCCATGGAACCGGGGTGGAACGGATGGTTCCAGAAATTATCCTCATGGAGGAATATAATTTGGAATCGACCAAGTGGACATGGGGGCTATGGAACCATACTGGGCTGGGGCACAGTATTGTGCAGTGGAATAGCATAATGCCAGAGATGATGATCGTAGTGTGGCAGCGCTCGCGCCCCATGAGGAGCTGGCCAGTCTCGCAATGATGTGATTCCTCGCGCCCACCTTTGCTGCAGTTTTTATGAGATGTTCGTGAAATGACAGAGTGCGATCGAGAGTAACGCCAAGATAGGCTGGCTGGGCTTCATGCCAGATTCTCGTACCGCCAAGCTGCACATGTTCAAGTTAACAGAGGAGAAATATGAAACTCCCCAATGTCCAAAATAACAAAATGCACTGTATTATCAGTAAATATGTAGCCATTAGAAATAATATTTATGAATAATTTTAATAACAGTGTATAGTGTTTAAGATGAGGAGTGGTGGGGAGTCAGTATAATGGTTATGCAAAAATACTTCTGTGCCTGAGGCACTAAAGGTCCCAGGTTCAGTCCCCATCATCATCATAAAACAGAGTTGAGCAGTGCTCTGATAAAATAAATAAATAAATAAATAAATAAATAAATAACATGAGGGGAAAAAAAAGAATACAGAATCCTATGTTCTTTCTAGTTCAATTAAAAATGTGAACATAGAAAAAGGCCAAGCAGAGGGTAGATAGCATAATGGTTATGCAAACAGACTCTCATGCCTGAGGCTCCAAAGTCCCAGATTCAATTCCTCACACCATCATAAGCCAGAGTTGAACAATGCTCTGGTAAAAAAAAAAAAAAAGAAAGAAAGAAAAGATAGCAAGTTAGTTGGGACCATCTTTTTTTTTTTTTTTTTAAGATTTTATTTATTAATGAAAATATAGGAGAAGAGGACATCACTCTGGCACATGTGCTGCCAGGGACCAAACTCAGGACCTCATGCTTAAGAGTCCAAAGCCTTATCACTGCACCAACCCCCAGACCATGGTTGCGACCATCTTAATACAGTCCTTATTATGAGTTAGGGTTGCTTCCTCCACAGAGATCCACATAACCAGGTCTACTTTCTAGAATTACACAGAGTGAATCTACCAGTGCTGTGGAGATATTTTTAAAAGGTCAGCTAGCAAATCCACACCTTCTGCCTTCAAAACCCAGCTCGCTGACTTTTGTCAATTCCCTTTCTCCCCAACACTTTCAACTGCCCTTCGCCAGGTAAGGTTTCTGTTCTTACCACCCTACTCCCCCTGCCTCTGATTGGCTCCTGTTCAATAGTTGCCCTCTGAAAAGGTGCTATTCTGAACTGAAAGCAGAGTTCTAAAGCACAGCTGTGGCCAGCCACTCTTCTGCTTAAGAACCTCCAGAGGCTCTGACCACAAGAGCAAACCTCCCCCCACATCTTCCCCTGTAGCTTGGCACTAACTGTCCTCCTGGATCCGGTCCCAGCTTTTTCAGCCCACATCCTATTGTACCTCTAACATACTGTATCCCTGTGCTTTCAAACAATGGATGGCTGTGCATTAGTTAGTCAGGGAATCAATGTAGTAACCAGCATTTAAAAGAAAGAAGGAAAATACCAAGTTGTATTGCATATCCTAAATGTAATTACTGCCTCAGGAGAAACACAGACACCTACACAAACATTGTGTGACCACAGCTGTAATATCTATTATTATTATTATTATTTTACAGTAAGTGATGATAAAAAGAACTTGGAAGTCATTGCTCCTGCTTTCCCAGGCACATCAAGCCAACAACTTGTCCCCAAACTCGCTGTGTACCACCTCTGATTCCATGACTCGACAGCTAGGCGTGCTCTCTGCTGTCAATCTGCCAAGATCCTTCAATGGCCTAAGACACCACCTCCTCCCTGAATTGTTCTGTTTTCCCCAGTATCTGTGATCTTACCCTGATATACTCACACCTTTCTTATTTATTTATTTATTTTGGATAGAAACAGAAATTAAGAGGGAAATGAGAAAGAGTGTGAGAGAGAGAAACTGCAGCACTGCTTAATCACTCCTGAAGTCCACCTCCTCACGCCCCCCCCCCCCCCCCCCCCCGCCGTGGTGACTAGGGGCTTGAACCTGGGTCCTTGCATATTGTTATGTGTGTACTCAACTGGCCCCACCACCACCCAGCCACTAGTCTTACATCACTCAAAATAGCCTGCCTTGTGCTGTAACACAGTCTCTACATTGATCCCTCTCTCTCTTATTAGATTTTATTTATTAATGAGAAAGATAGGAGGAGAGAGAAAGAACCAGACATCACTCTGGCACATATACTGCCGGGAATCGAACTCAGGACCTCACGCTTGAGAGTCCAAAGCTTTACTACTGTGCCACCTCCCGGACCACTACATTGATCTCTTAAATAAAGAGTACTAGAGACCAGGTTGAGTCTTAGCCACCTTTGGGTCCTGTGAAGACCCAGAAGGTAGGGAACCTGGCTGATATTCAACAGTAGTCTGCCCAGTGGGGATATATACCATTTTTGTCTCCCTATTCCTTATTCCAGAGGCTTCTCCTTTTTAAAATTTTTAAAAATGTATTTATTCCCTTTTGTTGCACTTGTTTTTATTGTTGTAGTTATTATTGTTGTTGTTATTGATGTCGTTGTTGGATAGGACAGAGAGAAATGGAGAGAGAAGAAGACGGGGGGAGAGAAAGATAGACACCTGCAGACCTGCTTCACCACTAGGGGAGTGACCCCCCTGGAGGTGGGGAGCCGGTGGCTCCAACCGGGGATCCTCATGCCAGTCCTTGCGATTTGCACCACCTGCACGAGGCTTCTCCTTCTGGTGTTCTTCCTGTTTATATTTTCTTGACCCTCCCCCGACCCCCAGGCATAAACTGTGGTTTGGACTCAATGCCACCTACAATAGTGGCTTCAAAGACCAGGCTGGTCTGAAAATACAAAAGAAGTAAGAGAGAAATAAACTCACGTTTGTATCTACTTGAAAGAGATCTCCAGGTCACAAGGGGGAAGTAGCTCAGCTATCAGAGTGCAGGACTTGCACGTATGAGATTTCCATTTGGTTAGATTCCCCCCTCCCCATATATGTAACAGAGTGCTACTCTGGTTTTTCGTCTCTCTCTCTCTCTGCCTATCCTCTCTTTCTTACATGAAATAAATAAAAATAAATCTTAAAAAAAGAAGTCCCTGGGATAGGTGGTGGTGCACTTGGTACTTGGTTGAATGCATATTACATTACACAGTTACAGTGCACAAGGACCTGGGTTCCAGCCTCTCCCCACCCTGCTTCCACCTGCAGGAGGAAAGCTTCACAAGCAGTGAAACTGTGCTTTAGGTCTCTATCTCCCCCTTCCTTCTCAATTTTATTTTGTCTCTATCCAATAAATGAATTAAAAAAAATCTCTTTGGAGCTGGGAGGTGGTGCACCCAGTAGAGCACCAAGTACTGAACACAAAAGGAACCTGGTTCAAGCCCCTGGTCTCCACCTGCAGGGGGTGTCATAAGTAGTGAAGCTTCACAAGTGGTGAAGCAGTGCTGCAGGTGTGTGTGTCTCTCTCTCCTCTTTCTACCATTCCTCTTAATTTCTCTTTCTCACTCTCTTTCTTAAAAAGAAAAAGAAAGAAGGGGGGGGGGGAGGCTGCTGGGAACAGTGTATTTATTATGTAGACACTAAACTCCATCAATAATCCTGGTGACAAAAAAGAAAAATCTCCTTCATTGGAGAATGTGACTCTACTATATTTTTGCTGTTTAGATAATTTTTGTGGAGCAATGCTGACCACAGATTAGAAAATGATAGTTGGTTTTCAGTGTGTGCATACTTATTGTTTTTACTCGACAAACAAAAAAAAAAGCTAACAATTCTATACTAGTCTTTGTAAAGATTAAAAAAAAATCACCAGGAGGCTGACTCACCTGGGAGGATGCCTGCTTTGCCATGCCTGTGACCCAGGTTTAAGCCCACTTCTCCCATAAAATCCCCCGGAGACTGCGTTTGGGGCTCTTTAAATGGGGGCGTGGCTTAGCGGCCTGCAGTCCAGGAGTCAAGGAGGCCGGAGCAGCAGAGCGGAAGCGTGGGCCGCCAGGATCTGCACTGCGCAAGCGTGAGCTGGTCACGTGGGCCGGGGTCCTGGGTTGCAATGGCTGCCAGCACAGGTAACGAGTCTCCCTAGAGAGGGTCTGGCGGTGGGGGCTGTAGTCACCTGGGCGGGAGGAGACCCAGCGCGGGGTCCCTGGGTCTGTCCCCGTGTGACAGTGGCACGGTCTCGGGCAGCTGACGGAGCTGTCCCGGGCGGACTGACCGGCGGGCTGGCGCCAGGGCGCAGGGGCGTGTTCTGCTTGGGACGGGCGCAGAGTTTGCACATCCCACATTTTGGTGCCTCAGAAGTGCGGGGAAGAGGGGCAGGCTCACCCCTTCCCTTCCCGGAATTGTGAATCTTAGCAGGAGCCAGGTGGTCCCAGTCCCTTCTCGAGGTGGGACAGACGTGCGCACGGCCCACTTTCTTGGACCTGAGGCCTAGTTACTGATCTCTGGAAAGCCGGGGAGGCTGTGCTCCCTGAATGCGAGACCCGAAGCTTAGATAGGGTGCCACCTGTTCGGACTGGTCAATAAGTCACGTGTGTTACTGCTTCCACTTTGTCTCTGCCTGCAGAGTGGGGGCAGTGGAGGGACTGGGGGGGGGGGGTCCCTACGTTCGAGGCCATTCCTGTGTCCGGATTACTTCTCCAAGTGTGGCCGTGGAAACTAAAGTGTCTGCTTCAAAGGCAAGTCGGGTGGGTTGCTGTAGGTTCCAGGAAGGTGCTCGGCCATGGGTTATCTGAAACAGCTAGGGAGCCTCCTCCTAGTAGCCTCGCCTCCTCCATGCTTTCCTATGCTTGATCGAATCCGAAGGTTTATGCTCTCTGCACCTCCCACTACTACCACCACTTCCCCTCAGCCCCCCCCCCCGCCCAACAACAACAGTATATCGTCAAACCCCTGGGAATGACACTGGCCAGATTGGAGAGAGAATGTCATGTGTCACTACAAGGTAGTTGATTGGCAGCACCACCAAGATTCCAGAGTGGGGAAGGACAGTTTTCCAAAGGAAGCCTGGTAATGCTGCCAGAATGTTTTAATCATAATCCATTCTTTATCTTTTCTTTACACTTGAGCTAGAAGATCCGTTTTGCTTTTCCAAATAAACAGTCAAAGAGTAAATTTCTGTGACTCTGCATCTTCCAGCCACCTGACCATGAGGGACTGATGTGACAGTTTGACTTGGGAATATAAGGTGGATAGGAAGGCCACCATTTAATCAGACTTAAGCTGGGTGGAATTCTTTATTTATGCATTTTATTTATGAGAACTCATACCCAGTTTACTGAAGAAGAATAGGGAATATATTTCAGCTTATGCAAGCCCTGTGTGCTTCTTAGGAAGAGTTCTCAGAGGTTGGGATAGGTCTTTGAAAAGATAGTGGTATAATAGGAATTTATAAGAAGCTGAAGAGAAGTGGTGACTTTTATTAATTTCTCTTGACACTTTATATACGTATTGATATAAAACTGATGAATAATATCAGGGCTTAACATAATGTGCATATTTCAAAACTGGTAGTAGTTCATACTGTTTTATATATTTATATATATTTATTTTTTTATAATGTGACTAGTAGAGAATCATGTTCACAATTTGCTGTAGTAACTTAGCACTGCACACAGGTAGTGTCTTGGACTTGACTTCTCCCTTGCCCACCCCTTCCCCCCTTCCCTTCTTGCCAGAGCACTAGTAGGTCTCAAACACTGTTCCTTCTCCCCATTTATCTCCCTTTCCTCCACTTATCTTTTGAACAGTTGCTTTTCTGCATGTACTTTGCTGAAGTTTTTCTTTTTTTTTCTTTTAGTAGAGCACTGATTACCTCTGACTTAGGGTGGTGCAGGAGATGGAACCTGGGGCTTTGAAGCCTCAGGCATGAGTTTCTCTGCATATCCGTTATGCCCCCACCGCTTTAGTAAGTTTTAAATTACCTCTTTTCTGGAGTCTGGTGGTAGCACAGCAGTTAAGCGCAGGTGGCACAAAGCACAAGGACCGGCATAAGGATCCCGGTTCAATCTCCTAGCTCCCAACCTGCAGTGGAGTCGCTTTACAAGAGGTGTAGCAGTTCTACAGGTGTCTGTCTCACTCCGTCTCTGTTTTCCCTTCTCTCCATTTCTTTCTGTCCTATCCAACAACAAAGACAGCAATAACTACAGTAAAACAAGGGCAACAAAAAGGAATAAATAAATATTAAAAAATTATCTCTTTTTTTTCTCTTTTCTTGTTTAGACATTTATCAAGAGAAGAGGAAGAAAGTTTGAACTTTTTCTGAGTGGTAACACTAAGCACTTAAGCATCCCTAATCTTTAAACACAAACTTGGGCAGTTCATTTCAGTATATATTAATAGTGGCATTATATCTAACACATGGTCTGTTTCTGAAGAACATGAGTCAGGTAAAACTGGGATATCCTTGAAAACTACCTTTAAAAAAAAAGTACCCTGCTGGGTCAGGAGGCAACTCATTATGTAGAGTGCATGCTTTGCGAACTGGTCCCAGGTTCCATCTCTGACACCATAGATGGCAAGAGCAGCACTCAGGTCTGTCTGTCTGCCTGTCTGCTCCTCTCATTAAGCAAGCTAGTAAATAAATCTTTTTGAAAAAACAAGTTTCCTCAAAGCATCACAGGAAGAAGTAATGTTGGAAGTATATGCTGTCTCAGGAAGCCTAGCACAGCCAATTTTTCTCCCTGTTGAGACAGCATTCTGTGTGTTATTTTGAGCATGAATGAAGTAGGCTGTGTGTGAGGTATGCTGGACCTGAGACTGGGCAGAAGTATAGCAGACCTCCATCTGTGTAGACCTCCATAGCAGACCTCCATCCTTTGCTCGTTCTGAAGCATGTAGCCATTCAGTGGAATGGGGCTTAGCGTATTTGGTTCTCCATAGAACCAAATTATTTGTTTTTTCCTTCCCTTTGATGAAGATAATTGTTAAGTCCCTATAAACGGGCTGGTTGTAATGCACATTTCCACTGTTTTTATTTTGACCTGTATGCAGAAGTAATGTAAGAGTACAGCAAACATTTGAAATTGTGGAGTTTGTATCAGGTTATACATAACTAAATGATTAAACAGAAATCACTCTTCGAGGTTTTAAAGCATTTTTACCTTGAAGCAAAGAATGGAACTTCTTGGCTGAGAGTTTTCCTGCGATAAGGTTGCTAACCATGTGTTGTTTGGAATGACTAGGACTGCTCTCTGAGTGTCTGAGGGCCACTCATACAGTGTGGCTTGGCTGCGTACCTCAGGAGAGAGGATGAGTAGATGAGGAAAGGCTGGAAGGTTTGGTGGGTAGATTAGCTGCTGTGTATACAGTGGTGTATAAGGCAGATCCAGTCTTTGTTCTAGAATCTTCATTCTAGTGGAGAGGAAGAGTGGTAGTTCAGACACTGAAAAAAAGTGGTTGTAATATATTAAGCATAACAGGGCAACAGTGTGATAGGTGTTATTAAAAGGGATATTAGTGTTGTTGAGCAGGACAAAGAAGTGTGTTTTGAGGAAGTAAAGCTTTAGTTGATGTCTGAAGGGTTATGATCAGCAGTAGTTGACAAGCCTGATTATGTAAAGGAGAAAATCAGTTATGACTTGAATTATTATGGCATATACATTCCTATATGCTGTGAGTCAAATAATTTTCTCTGCAGCACAATAATTATAGATAATAAAACAGATACATTTAATTTTCAACATAGTATTCCTGTCATTCAGTCTTTGTGTTGATCAGCAGATAGCTGTTAAATGTCTACATAGTCAGGCAGCAAAGGGTTAAGCGCACTGGCATAAAGCGCAAGGACTGGCGGCGGAAGGATCCCAGTTCGAAACCGGCTCCCCACCTGCAGGGGAGTCGCTTCACAGGCGGTGAAGCAGGTCTGCAGGTGTCTGTCTTTCTCTCCTCTCCCCCTCTCTGTCTTCCCCTCCTCTCTCCATTTCTCTCTGTCCCATCCAACGACGACATCAATAACAACAATAAATAAATGTTTAAAAGAATGTCTACATAGATATGTGAGTGGATACACCTAGCAATGTGGAGTTTTAAAAGGAGCATTACCCCATTTTTACTGTGTGGTTGGGGAAAAAAGGCAGAACCACATCTGTCAATATGAGGGAAGTGCCAAGGCATTGCTCTAAAGAAGAAAACATGCATTCAGGATTCAGAGGAAGCTTAGGGGAGGAAGAAGGGAGGAAAGAAGGTAAATAAAGAGAGAAAGGAAAGATGAATTTGAATGAGCAGACATAGAACGAGAGTGGAAGCTACTCTTTTTATTATTTATTTTATTTTATTTATTTTATGAGATAGAGGAGAAAGAGAAGTTAAAGCAGCATCTGGCATATGTGGTATCAGGAACTTAACTCCAGACTTGATACTTGCAAGTCTAAAGTTTTTACACTGTGATATAGGCATTGGAGAGTTGTTACAAATGAGTCCATTTACCACACACATAATAGAAAGCTGACATCAGTTAGTTTCTCTTCGCAAAACAAACCACAAGAAGACCAGAATCAAGCAAAGTTGTCATGTAAAATTATTTCCATATCGTCTTATGATAACTTTTAGAAATATAGTAAATAAAGTCTTGATTTCATTATAAAGTGAAAAATGTCTCATATGACATTTTTATAAGGAAAAGAATGCCAGTGAATTGAATAGGATCTTAGAACTTGAGAACATTTCGGTGTTGTTTGCCAAGGTAAACACAAAAACAAAACTGATGAAAGGCTTCCGCATTAACCTGGTCAGATATAGGTCACGTTCTTGAATTCTTACTTAGTTGGCCAGTATTATATGGGGTTATTTGCTGTTTATGTGATACATATCTTTTTTTAATGGTCCTCAAATCTATTATTAGTGGTTGGGAAGAACCTTATTAAAGATGGGATAACCTTGGGAACTATTAAGATGCCACATAATCTTAAATTGGACCTATTAAAATACTGCTTTATCAGTGCTCAGAAGTCAGTTTACTGGATCATAACTCTGTGCAAGACATTTCCTGTTACATTAATCTGATTTCATTCTGAAAGAGACTAAGAAACAACTGCTATAGTTTTTGCAGGTACTGCCTCTGCTTGTCATTCCCTTTGGAACTAGTTATAGAATCGTGTCTTAAGAGAAAATTGGCAGTAATTTGTTGCCACCCTTGGGATAGCATTTAAGTAATATCTGAAGGCAATATCTGCAACAAGTGTGTAACATTAACCATCATATACTAAGCATTTCCTCACTGATCTGTACTTGGAATAACAAGCTTACTCAGTAAATATTTGGGCAATGCCAAGTGGCAAGGGAGGGGTTTGAAGAGGTGGCCAGAAACAGATAAGTGACTGTTGTTAGTGTATTCATTTCCTTTTGCTAGCAAATTTAAGTGACTTGAAACAGCAGGCTTGGGTGGGGATAGATAGCATAATGATTATGCAAACAGACTCTCATGCCTGAGGCTTAGAAGTCTTAGGTTCTGTCCCCCCATCACCATAAGCCAGAGTTTAGCAGTGTACTGGTTAAACAAACAAGCAAAAAAAAAAAAAAAAAAAAAACCAACAGTCTTACTATTTTACAGTCTGTAGTTCACAGATCCAGCACTGGTTTTATTTCCTAGGCTAAAATTAACCTGTGGCAGGACTGGTGCCTTTTTGAGACTCTAGAACATTGATTTCCTTGCATTTTACAACTTCTGGAGGTAGTCTGAGTTCCTTGATTCCTGGAACCCTTCATCCATGTTTAAAGCCTGCAACATGGCATCTCTCTGACTTCAGCTCTATTCTCTTGACATTCTCTGCTCTACTCTTCCACCTGTAGAAACTCTTGTAATTACATTTCACACTCCCAGAAAAATTGAGGATAACCTTCCTAGCACAGGATCCTAGTTTGATCACATCTGATAAATTCCTTTTTGCTATGTCAGGTAACATAGTTAAAGGGTTAGGACATTGTTGGGTATTGTTATTTGACTACCAGAGGTAGGTTTAGGTACAGTGTAGTTGCTCAAAAAAGAATAGAAGGAGCTTTAGTGAACTTTTTTTTAAAAAAAAATTTATTTATAAAATGAAACACTGACAAAACCATAGGATAAGAGTGCTACAGTTTCACACAATTCCCACCACCAGACCTCCAAATCCCATCCCCTCCCTTGATAGCTTTTCTATTATTATCCCTCTGGGAGTATGGACCCAGGGTCATTATGGGATGCAGAAGGTGGAAGTTCTGGCTTCTGGAATTGCTTCCCCACTGAACATGGGTGTTGGCAGGTTGATCCACACTCCCAGCCTGTCTCTCTCTTTCCTTAGTGGGACAGAGCTGTGGGGAAGTGGGGCTCCAAGACACATTGATGGGGTTGTCTGCCCTGGGAAGTCCAGTTGGCATCATGGGAAAAGAAAAGAAAATAAGCATGGCTTATCTCACTTAACCTGATTCCTCCAAATACCATCCAAGATCTTACTCATAGGTAGAACTTAAGAAACAAGGATGAAAAAGGAAAATACAAAGTAAAACTTGGATGGGGTGGGGTGTATTGTGGCAAAGCAAAGGACTTTGGTGAAGAGGGTTAAGGGCAAGCCTCATGGGAGGCTTTGGGGTCCTGGTACTTGATAGTGGAAAAGGACCGAAATTGGGGGTGATAGTGTTTTGCAAATACCTGTCACAAGGAGATGAGAAATTATACCCCTGTGTTAACAACTATACTGTAATCCGTACCCCCCCCCCCAAGTTAAACAAAAGAGATGACCAAGGTTCAAGTTCCCAGCCTCCATCTGCAGGTGGGGAGTTTTGCAAGTGTAAGTATCTGTAACTGTAAGTGGTGTAAGTATCTCTCTCTCTTTCTCTCTCCCTCTCTATCTACCCCTCCTCAGTTCCTCTTTGTCCCATCAAATAAAATAAAATTTTTAAAAAGAGGATGGTGGTCTGTTGACTTAGTAGGTTTGTTTGGGTTGGAAACATTTGGGAACTAACAAAAAGAAAAGGAAGTTGCTGTCGACAGAGGAATTAGATCTATAAAAGGTGTGATTTTAGGGGCCGGCCCATAGCGCAGCGGGTTAAGTGCAGATGGCGCGAAGCGCAAGGACCAGCGGAAGGATCCCAGTTCAAACTCCCGGCTCCCCACCTGGCATGAAGCGGGTCTTCAGGTGCCTATCTCTCCCCCTCTGTGTCTTCCCCTCCTCTCTCTATTTCTCTTTGTCCTATCCAAGAACAACGACAGCAATAACTATAATAATAACAACAATGATAAACAACAAGGGCAACAAAAATAGCCTCCAGGAACAATGGATTTGTAGTGCAGGCACTGAGCTTCAGCAATAATCTTGGCAAAAAAATAAATAAATAAAAATAAGAAACATTAAAAAAAGGTGTGATTTTAGAATGAACTGCTAGTATAAAAGTTTTTATCAATTGCCTCTGATGCTTTTTTTGGGGCTGTTCTGGCTATAGATAGACAAACCCCTTACCATTAAGTTCATGAAGAAACTTCAGATATGGTAGCAGAAATTTATCCTTCTGGCCAGGGAGATCATACAGTGATTTTGCAAAAATGGTCCTCTGAAAATGGGCTTTCATGCCTGAGGTTCTGGGTTTGATTCCTGGCACTACTGCAGATTTTAACTAGAGTGGAGCAGTGTTCTGGTTAAGAGATTCTTTAAAAAGTTGAAATCAATCCTACTAACAAAGTATCTTTCTGATATGCTTGGCATCAGCTTGACATTTAGAATAATACTGGATCTTTAACTTTAGAAAACTTTGGAACTCTTTGGCAAGTTGAAATGTGAGTGGCCAGTAAATCTGGAAGACCTAATGAGGCATTATTCTAAATGCTTTGCAGTCATACTTTAGTCTTCATACTATTGCTACAGAATGTATATTTGTATTCCTAAAGCACTTTCAACTCTAACAAACACAGTTGGAGAGTGTGTTGGCATCTGTAGCCAAACTACCCGAAGATTATGGCTGGCCAGCTGGCTAGTGTGAACTCTACAAAAGACTCGAACCTGGGCTCAAGCCACGTAAGGTCACAGTTTCCTAGGTGTTTAACTGGCATGCATGTAATGACCTCCATTTCTGCAGAGCAAGGTGAGGTGGAAAAAGAATGGTGGGTTTATTACTCATTGTTTAGGGAACAGTAGAAGTGCCTCTTCCTCATCAGTATTATGCAGTCTATTATGCAACTCGAGGATTTTGTTTACTTATTTTTGTTTCGCTTGTTTCATAAATCTCTATAGTACAGCTGTAGACCACAGAAATTGTAGGACTGAGTTCTCCAGTGTGACCCACAGTCCTGCACATGCCAGAGCTGAGTGATGGTCTATTTTCTCTCCCTCTCTCATAGAAATAAATGAATGCACCTTATGAAATAAATTTTTATTGAGGTATCCTGGGTTTATGAAAATTATGTCAGTTTCAGGTATGCAGCTTTACAATTTGTTATCTATACACACTACATACATTATGATCAACACAAGAGGTTCTGAGAGTTTTTGATCAGCAACTTCCATAAGAATCACAGAGTTTGAAGGTCCCTTCCCTAGTACAAGAAGTGCTGCTTTGGGCTAACAGCCCTAATGGCCACAATCTTTCATTGTAAAGTTGTGGGAAAAGAGAGACTAAGAAAGGGTAGACAGATTCACCAAGGTCTTATCTAGGAACTGGCAAAATCCAGATTGCGACTGGATTGTGATTGATTGCTTGGCTCATGTTCTTTTCTCTTAATGCCATCACATCAGTAACAGGCGTTCAGCGAAGTGACACTGGGAAATGGAATAGGGTAGCATGCTAGGGTGCTGTTTTTCTTCTAAGAAATGCTCGATCACTTGAAATATCTTCACTGGGGAATTGGTGTTCACAGATGCTGAACTGTGTGTAGTGAGAACCTTTCACTAAGCCCAGAATATAAAAAGTGTCAGGGGGAAAAATACTTTCTTTTCCAAATTATTTTGAAAAGAGATATAAACATTTTAGTATCTTAAATCATTAAAAAAAAAATTTTTTTTTTGAGAAAGGACACTTGGAAGTAGTAGGTGTGACTTAGAAGGGAGAAGAGGGCAGGACCATAGAAAAAAATGGACAATATATATAAATATAGATAGATAGATATAGAAATAATAGTCAACCCATATCTGTGATCTTGGGAGAACTACTGCAGTTTCCAGTGAAGGGGATGAAGACACAGAACTCTGGTGGTGGGAAAGGTGTGGAATTACACCCATTATAATTTTATAAATTAATGTTAAATCATTTATATGATTTTTTTGCTTGCTATATTGTCTTTCCCACTATTTAAAAAAAGTGTTAGAATTTGACTGTCCTTGGGAGCTTGCAAATGTGAATTAGAATGTGCATATTTGCAAACGTTCCTCGACTAAATCGTACTTAGTTCTGCTCAGCGGTACAAATGAAAGTGAAGTTGATTAATAAAGAAGTAGTGCAGGGTGGGCAGTGGTGCACCCAGTAGAGCACACACACATTACCATGAGGAGAACCTGGGTTCAAGACCCCAGTCCTCACCTGTAGGGGGGGAGCTTCATGAGGTGGATCCAGGTTGCAGGTGTCTTCCTCTGTCTCTATTAAAAAGAAAAAGAGTCACTGGGAACAATTGAGTCTCCCCCCCCCTTTGTGGCCCTTGTTGTTTTATTGTAGTTATTACTGTTGTTGTTATTAGATAGGACAGAGAGAAATGGAGAGAGGAGGGGAAGACAGAGGGGGAGAGAAAGATAGACACCTGCAGACCTGCTTCACCGCCTGTGAAGCGACTCCCCAGCAGGTGGGGAGCCTGGGCCTCGAACCGGGATCCTTATGCCGGTCTTTATGCTTCGCTTAACCTGCTGCGCTACTTAACCTGCTGCGCTACTGCCCGATTCCCAACAACTGAGTTTTTGTTTTTTTGTTAAATGTTTTATTTATTTATTTATGAGAGGGATAGGAGAGAGAGAAAGAACCAGACATCACTCTGGTACATGTGCTGCCAGAGATTGAACTCGGGACCTCATAGCTTGAGAGTCCAACACTGTGCCACCTCCTGGACCACAACAATTGAGTTTTGTAGGCACTGAGGTCCAGAGATAACCCTGGTGGCAAAAGAAAAAAAAAAAGTAATTAATATAAACATTGATACTACTGCATTTGACTCAATGCATAAGGAACAGTACATATAGTACCCAAGGTTGGAAAGATACTTTCAAATGTCACCACATACAGGATAACCTCAGTTATGTTTTCCAGGAATGTAGTTGATAGCATGTATTTGTCAGACAGAACTTTAGAGTCTATCATCTGTAACGTGAAAGAAATTATTCTGTGTTTGGTGAAAATCCAAATGTACTAAAGAAAAAAAAAAATTGGTTTCAGCTCTTGAAAAGAAAAAAAAAAGCCAGCCCTCATGAGTCTACATGTCTTAAACATAGTAAATAGTAATCCCTTTTACTATGATAAAAATGAAACAGTAACAGCCGTGAAATGTATTATAGTTCACAGTGACTTTGGAGATGCTATTTAAGTGACTAATTGTCAGCTCTCTTTAACTCGATTATTTCAGTGGCTCAGTAGTCAGTCTTCGTTCCGCCTTTACTTCTCACTGTGACGAGAATACAGTTCCCTGAGGGTTGGAGGTGGCAGTTGCAGTTATGCTCCAGGTGGACACAGTGCAGCTTCAAAAAACTTCCCAACTACTGCTTGTCTGGGATACTGGATAATAATAAATAATAAAAAAGAGACCTTTAATTTTTTCTTGTTTTATGTAGTTTTTTAAATTCTTTTTTACAATTTATAAAGTGGAAATATTGACAAGACCATAGGATAAAGAGGGGGTACAGTTCCACACAGTCCCACCACCAGAGCTCCATATCCCATCCCCTCCCTTGATAGTTTCCAAATTCTTTATCCCTCTGGGAGCATGGACCCAGGATCATTGTGGGGTGCAGAAGGTGGAAGGTCTGGCTTCTATAATTGCTTCTTCACTGAACATGGGCGTTGGCAGGCCGATCCATACTCCCAGCTTGTCTCTTTCCCTGGTGGGACAGGGGTCTGGGGAGGTGGGCCACCAGGTCACATTGGTGGGGTCTGCCCAGGGAAGTTAGGTTGGTATCATGGTAGCATCTGCAACTTGGTGGCTGAAAAAGCATTAAGATATAAAGTAGAACAAATTGTTGATTAATCCTTAACCTAAAGGCAAGAATATAGCAGTGAGATTTGGGGTCTCCATTTTAGAAAAAACTAGTAGGTCTATTTTAGGTATATTCCAAGGGGCTCATGACTTTACTAATTTTTGCCTGAGTCTGACAGCTGACATGCAGGTGAATCAAAGGTATTGTTTGGGGAGATGGTGACAGAGTTGGGAATAGGACTAGAAAGCTGGATCAGGGAAGAGAATAGATACTAAATATGGGAATATTATATAAATATTGTTAGCTGTAACCCCAGATTTGATCTAGAGACCATACTCATCACAGGAGCCTGTGAACCTTGACTATGACACTATTTCTATTTTCATGTATTTGTTTCTTTAAAAAGAGCTAAAGGATTGACTTTTAAAAGTCTGGTTATTCGTGGCATAATTATAACACAGAGTAAGAACATTTAAAAGCAAATTTAGTCATTAAGCTTAACAATGGACCCCCCCCAATATAGTCTTAGTTTTTTAGATAGAACAGCTAAGCAAGTAAACCAGATTATTCTGATACTGTATTATTTAGAGTTGCTAAATGTGAAAAATAATTTAAAATAATAGGTTTCTTTTTCTTTAGTGTTTCAATTCTCCCTGAAAACTTCCCCTTCTCCCTCTCTTTCTCTTTCTTAAATACCTGTGTATTTTACCAGAGTGAAAATATTGCTGTGGCCTATGTGGTGGTGGGGCTAGAGCCCTGGGCCTCACACATTTGAGTCCTGTGCACCACCTCTGAGTCATCTTCTTGGCTACCCACGTTTCTCTGTGACTAGATTTTTTTTCTTAGAAATCTCAAGTCAGCTGTTGGATTACTTTGTTCTGACAGCATTGTTGTCTCCCCTAGTAAATATAAATATGAGCCCTTAGATTTGCTAGTGCCAAATTAAATGACTACCTCTTCATGCTGGGGCCTCTGTTTGTACTAAGCTCTCCAAAAGATCTCTGGCCTTGGATGTCAGCAAATAAACTGGGGTGTGTGCCTCTCCTGGGGAACTGCCATTCTGAGGTTTGGGAGTGTGAGGCAAGGGTTGATGACAGCTTTTGCCACCAGTTTAGCCTTGTATGTAGGTAGCTAAGTCTGATTGGTACCACGCCTCATGGCTGAGTTTATCCCAAATCTGTTGCAATCACCAGACTCAAGACTTGGCGTGGTAGGCCAGGCTCTCTAGTTAGATGTTCCTTCTTTGTGCACCTGTAGAAACCCTCCTCCCATATCATACCCTACACTGTAGTCTTGATTTCTTTTTGCTTATAATTAGATGACTGAAAAATTATTTTTCAAAACTAAGTTATGAAATCTGAGAAAACCTTCTTAATATCTGAATGATACTTTACTTTTTCTTTTCTGTAAAGCCATTATGCAAGTCATCATGATCTAAGGGAAAAAAATTAAAAGCTTTCTTGGACTGACTGAATAAAATTATTAAAAGTAAAGATGGAAAATGAAGCAGAACATGAAAATGTGGAACAGAATCTCTATGCCAAAACTGCTGAGGAAGAACTGAATAAATCTTTCAACCTAGACGCTTCACTTTCAAAATTCTCTTACATAGATCTGGACAAGGAATTGGAGTTCAAAAATGATCTGGTAAAAATTCACCTTTTGTCAAGTGATGTGTAACCAAAATGTTGGCTAGTGTATACTTTATAACTCAAAGATTCTAAATCTATATGTTTAACATGAATTAATAAGAGTCTGTATCAGTTGGTGGGACAGTTTTTCATTTATAAAGTTTATTATAGTTTATGAAATGAATACATGTTCTACTTGAACTTTACAACATTGATAATTCATTTTCAGTGGAGGCAATTGACTTTCAGTTAGGTTAAATAACTTTTTAAGGTCATAGAGCTGGTGGTAGGTTTAGAATTCTTTTGCAGCTATTTCTTTTCACATTGATTTGACATTAATTTTTGTCACCATGGAATATTTGGTGACAGTGTGACCTAATGCCCCCTTACCATAACTTATAAAATAGCTAAGAAATACAGTGTCTGGACTGGGGAGACAACAGAGTTCCTGTTCCTATGCAAACAACTTTCATGCCTAAGGCTCCAAGGTCTGCCCAGGTTCAATCCCAGGCACCAACATAAGCCAGAGCTAAGCAGTGCTCAGTCTTTCTTATTAAAGTAAATAAAATATTGAAAAATACCATACTTTTGTATACTGCTTATGACTTATGCCTAAACTTAGAATATTAGAGCTTTTATCATACTTATTATTATTTTTTTGGTTATATTTAAGAAAACCCATTTGAAAGCTCCTCAGTAGAAATCTTCTGCAAGGAATTGTCAGGATAGTTCAGTTATTGCACATTTGTCCTTGATATATACTGAATATACAGGATGGAAAGCAAATTCTGTAGTTTCTTTTACTTGACCTTTATTACCATAGATTTACTGAGTTGACTCTCTGTGTGATGGGTTTGGTGGTATGGCTCTAATCATTGCACGGCTCTTGTGTTCATAAAGGGAGACACTTCACTGCGTGAGCCTTAAATTCTTTCCTATATTTAGATTGATGACAAGGAGTTTGATATCCCTCAAGTTGATACCCCTCCAACACTGGAAAGCATACTGAATGAGGTAGGTGTTATTATTGATCACTATCATTTTATGGCATTGATTTTTTTTTTTTTTTGCATTCAGATAGAATGAGGGAGAGACACCACAGCACCAAAACTTCCTCTAGTGTCATGGCACCTTTTGTCGGTGTGTACAAGACAGGACAGGCATCTTACTTGGTGAGCGCTCTCTCTCTCTGGCCCTTATGACATTACTTTTAATCCTTTCTGGAGTAATTGTATTATTTGTATATACAGCTGCACTGTCTAATATGTGGCAATTTAAAGTCAGATTAACTGTAGGGCTGGCAAAAAAAGCTCACCAAGATAATGCTCTGTTTTTGCTATGGGTCTGACCTAGGTTCAAGCCCAACCCCAACGCCTTGGAGGAAGCTTTGGTATTGTGGTATCTTTCCCCTCTCTTTCTGTCTGTATCTCTTCCTGGGATGTGTGGTGGGGGACGCAACTTGATCTGTAGTAGTGAAGCCCTGGTGACAACAATAAAAATTAATTTTAAATTTAAACTAATTGAAGTAAAATAAAAACTGAAGATTCACTCTCTCAGTTGTGTAAGTTATATTTGAAGTGCTCAGTGACCAGTGGCTGTGATGGTGGACAGCATAGTTACAGACTGTTTCTGTGACTGAAGAAAGTTCTGTTGGGCATTGCTGATCCAGATTGTGAGTTTTTCAAGGGCTTGCTCACCTTGCGTTCAGGATGGTGCCTTCTGGGTAGGCATTACACGCTAAATTCATATTTTGAGAGCTGTATCATGTTTTAATAGTATATTCTATACCAGTGATACCCAAGTAGCTTATCTTCTGATACTGAATAGCTTCTTGTAATGTGTCTCATCACTCCTCTGTATGAGTCCCATCTCTATTAGAAAGTTTTCCAGAGTTTTGAAAGCTTACTGTTCTTTTCTGAATGAACACGTTGTGAAGGCTTTTAAAAGAACTTTGTGGAAAGACGTGTTGGTACGACAGCTTTCCTATACCCTGTATCCACTGAATCTTCTTAACTCAGTCTTCTTGATCTTTTAAAAACTCAAGCTTAAGCCATGTCTTGAAAGTTTTAATTTCTAACTTGAGAAAGACTTTTTTTTTTTTTTTTTAATGTCTAAATCTGTTTCAGACCCGTAGTTGAGTTTTTAAATGATGGTGCAAAGGTTCTTGAACAGAACATATGTGCTGAGTCCATAGCTCTGAGCAAGTTGGCTTCTGTCTTTATTACTTCTTAGCTTTTTGGATTACAGCCAGGACTTTATAGGATGCAAATGATTTTCTCTGTGAGTTGTATCTTTTCTCCTTTCTTGTATGAGTTTTATTTCTATTTTTATACTAGTTTGATGTTGCTGTTACTTTGAGTGTATTTTAATTCTGAAAATGTTATTTATGATCTGGGCTAAGACGTAAGCATTTTTAATTCTGACAAAAAGGCTTTGATCAATGAAAGAACATCCTGTTACTGCTAAGCATCCTTTATTTATTGCTTTTAAATACAGAGAAAATCTTTTCATTTAGAGATAAAGAGATTAATTTTAGCCACTTTGGGGCTAGGGTAGAAAGTAAAATAAATTAATAAATGAGCTATGTATTTTTTTAAAAATGCAGGAAACAACCTGTTCCCTATTGTAGTCAAGGATGCCCTCAAGGGGGCCATGTTGATGCCTTCTTGATGTATTTGACCACTTCCTCTAGGCGGCAGGTCAAGTCTTCAGTGAGGATATTGGTTGCAGGCACTTGGGAGTCCATGCCAGTGAGCTTTCCACTCATCTCAGGGGTGACCTTGTCCACTGTGTTGGCAGGACGGTGCTCTGTACAGCCCCTCTGCCATCACTCCACAGCTTTCCCGAGGGGCCTTCCATGGTCTGGGTGGCAGTGGAGGCAAGACTGGTCATGAGTCTTTCCATTGTGCCAGAGTTGTCACAGGTGACTGACCATACTGATACTGGAGGCATTGCTTTCACTCCTGAGATAGTTGACCTACTTTTCATCTTTCCTGCCCATCACAAATACTGGGGCATCTGCTGAAGGCCCTGACATGATGGCCTTTTTGCTTCCACCCTTGAAGTGAGCCCCAGCCTTTTCCAGTGTAGTGAAGACACTGGTGGACTCCACATTGTGTTAGTGCATTGATAAATACTTAACTGCCAGCACCCTGTTGGATGTTAGTGGGATCTTGCTCCAGGAAGATGGAGATAACCTTTCTGTTGCTAACAGCCTCCCTGTTCTCAGCCTTGACTATGCCACTGAACTGAAATCACATGTAGTCCATGCAGTTGAATTCTGTGGAGGAGTCACTGATGACAATATCGACTTTGCCACAGGCTAAAATTAGGTGATCATATACCGGGCTTGATCAGCCCCACTCACTTTGACCTTTACCACCATATCTCAGGGCTGAGAGGCAGCTGTCTGTGAAATGGGGAAAAGCAGAAAGCCAGTTTCAGACAGTTTTGTTACAGTCTTTTTATATATTTATTTTCCCTTTTGTTGCCCTTGTGTTTTGTTTTTTTTATTGTTGTATTGTTGTTGTTATTGATGTCATCATTGTTGGATAGGACAGAGAGAAATAGAGAGAGGAGGGGAAGACAGAGAAGGGGAGAGAAAGATAGACACCTGCAGACCTGCTTCACCACTTGTGAAGTGACTCCCCTGCAGGTGGGGAGCCAGGGGCTCGAACCGCTATGTGCGCTTAACCCGCTGTGCTATGGCCTGGCTCCCCTGTTACAGTCTTAATCACATCCTCATGTTCATTTTCATACTAAGTGTGAGATAAAAACATCTAAGAGGACTGTATAACAAAGTCTTTTATTCATATTTGCATAATAGTAACAAAGTAAATAATGTTCATTCCAATTGGAGTAGTTTAGTGACTGTACAAAATCGTACCTTTGAGTAACAGTGAGTATAGTTGTTAATGCTTGCTCAAGATAATTCTATTATCCTCAAAAGCAGTTTGGGTGCCATTTGTGTTTGTGTTGCAATCCTAGATAGCTCACACTTTTTGTTGGCTTCACGAGAGATTCCATTAGTGCCAATGGGACTTAGAGACTATAAGGAATTATGAAATTATTGATCTGTATTCTTCCTATTTAGACTGATGATGAAGATGAGTCTTTTGTCCTGGAGGATCCTACATTGTTAAACATTGATACTATTGATTCTCACTCTTATGATACTTCGTCTGTGGCAAGCTCAGATAGTGGTGACAGGACCAACCTCAAAAGGTAAGTACTCATCTAAATCTCACTTGCATATGGTTGAGATCTTGGATGGCTTAACATAGAAATATCTTTCTATAGTAAGTGCAGTGTGGTTGCTGTGGCCTTCGTGGGAAGCAGAGCACTCCCTTGGGTGGAAACAATGTGCTCACTAACCCTACAGAATTTGCACTGTTGAGAGGAGATGATAACAATGAGGGTACCGTGACCACTGTCTTCTGCACTCATAGTGGGAAGCGACAGCAGCCAGGCTCCCCAAAGCGGAAGAAGCCTTGGAGGGAGCACAGAACAATCCTGGCAGTGTTTGTGTTGGGAAATGTGGAGCAGGGTTTGCATCATCCCTTTCTGTTCTCGGCACTCTTCAGCCCCTTCCTCCTTCAGAGGGTCAGCTCCAGCATTCCTTCATTCGCTTGGAATGGGTTCAGAGCAGAGTCACAAAGATGATTAAAGATTTGGGAAAAGGACTTCTAACCCTAAGTAACTTCATTTTGGCTGCTTTTCACCTTCCAAATTCTTGGAGAGAACATGAAAAGGAAAGAGAAATGAAGGATGCATAACATAAATATGTTATTGAATTCATGTGTAACTTAAATGTTGATAAAGTTGTGTGTTTTTCCCTCTCTTAAATTTTGTCTGTGTTAGGTCTGTTGCCTTTAGGTTGTTAACTCTGGCATAGGGGCCATTGCTGGACATATTAACCTGTCCAGTGCCCTACATATGGATGACTCACTTTTTTCAGTTACTTTAAGATGTAAGAGACATCTAACATTGTGTAGGTCTAAGTTGTATGTGGGTTCTTTGTTACACACACATATATGGTGATTATAATAAAATGGGTTAACATCTATCACCTCACATAGTTATCATTTCTTTTGGTCGTGAGAATGTTTAAGACATACTCCTTTAGCAATTTTCAAGTATGTAATTACAGTATTGTTAACTAGAGTCACCATATGGTTAGATTCCCAGAACTTAGTCTTCTTATCACTGGAAGTTTGTACCTTTTGACCAGTGTCTCTGCATTTCTCCTACTTCCCAGTCCTGGAAAAAGTGCTATTCTCCTTCCTGTCCTATGAATTTTGTTTTGTTTTTCAGAGTCCACATATAAATTATAATGAACATGTATAATATTTGTCATTCCCTGATTTACTTCCCTTAGCATATTGCCCTCAAGGTCCATCCATACCACAATGTCAGGTTTTCCTTCATTCTCATTGCTGAATAAGATTGTATTTTTTATACTTATTACAATTTCTTTCTTTAATTTATTTGATTGGATAGAGACAGAGAGAGATTGAGAGGGGAGGGGAAAATAGAAAGGGAGAGAGGAAGAGACACACCTCTAGCGCTGTTCCACAGCTTGTGAAACTTCCCCCTACAGGTGGGGACAGGGGGCTTAATCCCAGGTCTGTGCGTGTGGTAACATCTGTGTTCTACCGGGTGTGCCACCACCCAGCCCCTTATCACAACTGCTTTACCTGTTAATGGATATTTAGGTTGTTTCCACATCTTGGCTAATGTGAATAATGCTTCAGTGAACTTGGAAATGCAGATACTATTTTGAGGTAGTGATTTTACTTCCTTTGAATACATACCCGGAAGAGGGTTGCTGATGCCTCTGAGGAACCTCCGTACTGTTTTCCCCAGCGGCTATTTCAATGTACATTTCTACTTAAAAAGCACAAAGATGTACTTTCTGCTCTAAAGCTTGCTGTTGTCTTTTTGACTCTATCCTTTTGAACAGATGTGAGGTAGTATCTCTTTGTGTTTTGATCTGTATTTCTCTGATGACCAACTTCTGTTCATATACATGATAGGCATTTGTTTATCTTTGAAAAAGAGGATGTTCAGGTCTTCTGATCACTTATCAGTCAGACTGAGTGATAAGAATTCCTTAGATCCTTTGGATTTTAACTGTCAGGTGGTTTGCAAGTATTTTCCACCCTTTAGGTTGCAGTTTTATTTTGTTGATCTTTTGCTCTGCAGAAGCTGTTTAACTTGATGTAGTCCCATCTGTTTATATATGTCTTCGTTGCTTGCACTTTGGTATCATATTCTCAATTTCTTGCCAAGAGAGATCTTGTCATGGAGAAATACTTTCTTCTATGAGTTTAGTGGTTTCAGCTCTCTTGTTTAATTTTTGTAGGTGGTGAAAGACGGGTCTGGTTCCATCCTTTTGCATGAACTTAGTCTTCCTCCATACTAAAGAGAGCGACCTTTCCATTCTGAATATTCTTTTATTCTTTGTCAAATACTATTTTTTAAAAGAATTTATTTATTAATGAGAAAGAGAGGAGGAGGAGAGAGAGAAAGAACCAGACATCACTCTGGTACATGTGCTGCCAGGGATTGAACTCAGGACCTCATGCTTGAGAATCCAATGCTTTATCCACTATGCCACCTCCCGGACCACAATCAAATACTATTTTCTTGTTGTATGCAGGGACTTTTTTTTTTGGACCCTCAGTTCTGTTTCATTGACCTGTCAATTTTTTTATGACAGTAACGTATTGTTTTGATTTCTATGCCTTTGTAATATAGCTTGAAAGCAGGAAATTCTGATTTGGAAGCATTAATTTTTCTCAAGATCCTCTTGTTTCACTGGTGCTTCTAGATTAACAACAAGATATCTGAAAAATAATAATGAAATAATTCCATTTACAGTAGCATCATAAATAGCAAGATGCTTCAGAGGAAATTTAATCAAGGAACTGAAAAATATGCTGAAAATTAGAAGACACTGATTCATGAAAGAACATGAAAAAGTTACATGTTATGGGTCATGTCATCTACAGACTCAGTATAATCCCTATTACAACTCCTGTGGTTCTTCATAGAAGGAGAAAAGCAATCCTAAAATATATAACAATAATAACTTAAATGTTTTTGATGATCTGAGCACTACCTGTTTAAAAGATATGGCATCTTGCTGTATGCACAGTGATGTTGGACACCTTCATATGCCATCATTCTGAGTCCCTCTTAGTATTTGGACCTACTTTCTAAGCATCTCTACTTCTATCCTCCTGGTCCCTGTGCACACTCACATTTTCTATGTACATTTATCTTTACATCATCATATTTCTTCCTGTGCTTTTTTTTTTTTTTTAAAAAGTTATTTAATTATCATAAAGAGAAAGAACAGACCAGATCGTCGCTCCAGCATGGCACATGGGAACTGAACTCAGGACTTTCTTTATAAAGTGATTTTATTTTGATTATTTTTTAGAGAATGAGAGGGAGGAGAGAGAGAGAGAAACCACTTGAACTTTGATCACACACATATGGCAAAACAGTGCACTCCATGTGAGCTATTTCACCAGCCTGACTTTGTACTTTTATTGTTATTTATTTATTTATAAAAAGGAAACACTGACAAAAAATGATAGGATAAGAGGGGTACAATTCCACACAGTTCCCACCACCAGAACTCCATTTCCCATCCCCTCCCCTGATAACTTTTCTATTCTTTATCCCTCTGGGAGTATGGACCCAAGGTCATTGTGGGATGCAGAAGGTGGAAGGTCTGGCTTCTGTAATTGCTTCCCCGCTGAACATGGATGTTGACAGTTCGATCCATACTCCCAGCCTGCCCCTCCCTTTCCCTAGTGGGGCAGAGTTCTGGGGAATCAGAGCTCCAGGACACATTGGGGTTGTCTGTCCAGGGATGTCTGGTTGGCACCATGCTAGCATCTGGAATCTGGTGTCGGAAAAGAGAGTTAACATATAAAGCCAAACAAATTGTTTACTAACCATGAACCTAAAGGCTGGGATAGTGCAGATGAAGAGTTGGGGGGAAGGGTCTCCGTTTCGTAGATAACTAGTAGGCATATTATAGTTATATTCCAAAGGGCCTGTGGCTATACCAATTGTTTGTTTGTTTTCCCCCTGAGCCTGAAATTTGATATGCAGGCGGATCCATATTATTGTCTGGGGAGATGATGTCATAGTTGGTAAAAGGACCAGAAAGCTGGATCAGGGAAGAGAGTAGTTCCCAAATATGGGAAAAGTGTATAAATTAAAAAAATTTTTTTTTTAAATTTATTTACTTATTTTCCCTTTTGTTGCCCTTGTTGTTTTTTCATTGTTGTTGTAGTTTTTATTGTTGTTGTTATTCATCTGGTCGTTGTTAGGTAGGACAGAAAGAAATAGAGAGAGGAGGGGAAGACAGAGATGGGGAGAGAAAGATAGACACCTGCAAACCGGTTTCACCACCCGTGAAGTGACGTCCCTGCAGGTGGCGAACCGGGGCATCAAACCAGGATCCTTCCTTCCACCAGTCCTTGCACTTTGCGCCACGTGTGCTTAACCTACTGCGCTACCACCCGACTCCCCTGGGAAAGTTGTATAAATATTGTTGACTATAAACCCCACTGATTTGCTGTGATCTGGGGCCCATATTCAGCTTAGGAGCGTGTGTGACCTCTGCATCCCTGTAGATCTGAGCTCACATTCTGTGGTCATGAGTAGGAACATTCCACGCTGCCCCAATATCAGGACGCATGCTTCACTTCAGACTTTGTACTTTTAAATTCAGCTTGCTAGTCAGTGCACCACTTCCTGGATTGCTCTGCTTGTGCTTTTTTGATGTCTTGCAGACTTCTGTTGGCTATTTGTTGATCAAGGTTAGTTGTCTTCCCTTCTTTGTAATTACCTCTAATATTCCCTTAGTAATCATGACTGAATTCTCAATTTCAAACCATTTTTATAATGCTTTATTTAGTTTTGTTGCCTAACACATATATTTTTATTTTGTATAAAGATTTGTTAATTTTTATGAGTGAAGAAAATGAGTGAGACACATGCAATGTCAAAGATTGAGCCTCAAACCTCAGATTTGCATGTCTTATGCTCCACTGGTGAGCTGTTTCTCTACCGTAAAAAAAAAAAAAAAAGAGCTATGTATTCGTCTCTTTAACAGGCCTCTTAGGTCCTTGAAAATAGGGAGTGTTTTTTTTTTCTTAATTTTTTTAAATTAAAAAAATATTTCATTTTGATGAGAGAGATACAGTAAAAGAGACAGACAGACAGAGACCAGAGCACTGCTCAACTCTGGCTGATAGTGGTGCTAGGGATTGAACCAGAGACCTCAGAGCCTCAGGCATGAGTCATCTTTCTCTCTCTCTCTCCCTTTCTTTTCTTTTCTTTTCTTTTCTTTTCTTTTCTTTTCTTTTCTTTTCTTTTCTTTTCTTTTCTTTTCTTTCTTTCTTTCTTTTTTGCATAACCCTTATGCTATCTCCCCAGCCTGAGAATAGGGATCTTGATACTTAGAGCACATGCTTAGTCACATAGGATAGGTTCTAGTAGCATTTTGTACAAATTTAAAAATTATTTTGCACACAATGATAAATAGGAAAAGTAAAAGGAGCTGTTAGTAGGAGCTGCAGATGAGTTCAGGATTTGAAATGGCTGGTTAAGAATGGAGAGTGGTTCTAGACAGAAAGAGAGTAAGAAAGGTGGACAAGGGAAGAAGTAATGTAGACACATGTAGGGCAGGAGACAACTTTCTGATAAGTAGTAGAACTTCTTGCTATATTAAGTAAGCAAGGACTGTTTTGAATATGTGAAAATGGGCTGGTAACTTTGTTCATTTTCCTGTTTGTACTTGTCTGAGGGTCATAGTGGGTTCATGAGAAAATCTTGATGTTGGATTGTTAGACTGTGCCTCTTTGCAAAGCAGAATAAAAGCAGTGTTGTATTCTGTTCTTCCTATTTTAATGTGTTTTTTCTTTTAGAGCTTTGAAATACTGCCATTTCAATTGTTAAACATTTTCCTTCCTTCCTTCCTTCCTTCCTTCCTTCCTTCCTTCCTTCCTTCCTTCCTTCCTTCCTTCTTTTTAGGAAGAAGAAATTACCTGATTCTTTTTCACTCCATGGGTCAGTTATGCGACATTCACTTTTGAAGGGGATTTCTGCCCAGATAGTGTCTGCAGCTGTAAGTATTTTGTTTGCTTCCCAACTTTATAACCTACAATGGCATAATGAAGTAGGAATGAGCATAAAACAAAGCACAGCACTTCTCTTGGCCTGGGGCTCAAGAAAAATAGAATCTGGCTTTCATGGTTTTTGTGTGATTATTTTTGATGCATAAGACATGGCTACACATCTTGACGTAGAAATTAGTACAGCTGTGAAATAAAGGTCTGCTCAAAGTCTCGGGTGTGCCTAAATGAAATATGGCAGCAAACCTAAAAGAAACACTATCTGCCTTTTCTTTAGATTCCTTTCTAGTTAGTTGCTATCTTATGTATTTGGTTGAGGTAGCGTGCTGGTTTCTTTTGAGTCTTTTCATATGGAGAAAGATTGATCAGAATCTTTTACAATGGAGTGAATTTTTAAAAAAATAATAATTCACAAGAGTCTTTTCATGTACCTTATTTTATTTATTCTTGAAAGTTGGGAAAGCCACGTCCTCTTTTACAAATGAGAAGACAAGCAGCGAGTGGTGATATTAACTTGTATTACATCATTGGGTTTGGAGATAGCAGAGCAATTACTCAAAATTAGAGTTCCTGGCTCCAAATGTCATGCTTCTTTGTTGTGAAGTGGAGTTAGTATTGGTGAACATGGCCAGTGTGAAGTGATTGGAATAGGGACTGGGCAGCAGTGCACCGGGTTAAGCACACACACTACAGTGCATAAAGACCCAGGTTTGAGCCCACTTGTATGGGGAAAGCTTCACAGTAGTGAAGCAGGGCTACAGGTGTCTCTCTGTCTCTCTCTCCTTCTCTGTCTGCCCTTCCTCTCAATTTCTCTTTGTCCTATTGAATTCAATAAATAAAGTTAAAAAAAAAAAGAAAGAAAATGACTGGAATAGAATATCTTTTTAAAAAATAACATTTATTTATTTATTACTGGATACAGACAGAGAGAAATTGAGAGGGGGAGGGGAGATAGAGAGGAAAGAGAGATACCTGCGGCCCTGGTTCACCACTCATGAAGATTCCCTCCTGCAGGTGGGTCCCAGGGACCTGAACTTGGGTCCTTGTGCACTGTAATGTGTACACTTAGTCCAGAAGCACCAATTCCTGGCCCCTTAGAATATCTGTTTTGAAAATAATTTAGAGCACTGGGTTAATACAAATATCCTATTAAGTCCATAAACACTGATTCTGGATCTGATGATAATGATGTTAACGACATTGCTGGTAATAGATTTATATCTCAGAATATTTTTTCCCCAATAGTTTACCTGGTATTTTGCATATTCAGTTTGGGAAAGAAATGAAAGTTTTGAGCTTTTTTTGCTTTTCTTCTTTCTCTTTTTTTTTTTTTGGAGGGTTACAGAAGTGGCACTGTGACACCATAACTGCACTGCAATTTTGTTTTACTAGAGAGAGCTTTTATTACAGATACCAAAAAAAGTATTCTCCATGGGCAGTTGGTATACCCAGACCCAGCTCATATGTCATGGAGTCAATTTAAATAGAGAGATAGTCAAATAATGGGGGAAACCTGGGCAATTGCCCTTCCCCTTTTAGGTGGAGAGTAACTCATATTTGCTAGAATGGGAACCACCTGTTAAGGATTACATTTCCATGACGTTTTCTGAATTTAATCCTTATGTAGGTGATGAAATTCATTCCTTTCAAAATCAAGATGAACCAGAACAGTCATTTGACCCACCTGTGCAGTTTTAAAAATATTTTGAATAATGGAGACTGAACTAAAACTCAGACACTGAACAATGATTAGATAAATCTGTTATTTAAAAGGGTTTCTCCTCCCTCTTGAAGAGGAGAAAAAAAATTCTAATAAATCCCAGAGTGTTTGCATTCTGTTCTTATTCCACCGCTATGGCTGAGCTCCTTTGGTATGTTCAAATGAAAACTGCTTTTCCTGTGAGTCCTCATACTGTGCCCTCCTCATTTTGGATTACCAGCTCAATTTAAGTTGTATGCTTTTCTGTGATGGTTGGTTTATTAACATGTAAAGCTAGTTATATATCTGGGCATTTTTTTTTTTCCTGAAGAGTTGCTTAATAATAAAACCATGTGAGTGTTGCTATTATTAGGGCTGCCTAGAGCCTTGATCATCACAGCTTTGTAGTCTTCTTGTGGAAAATACTTACGAAGATGAAACTTCAGGAGTCATGAACCTCATTGTTTAATTTTGGAACTTTCCTCAAAGGAACATGACATTTGGGTGCATTTAAAATTAATTCAGATTCACTTTTAAAGGATGGATAGTTGTCATTTGCTATGATCAACCAAGATAACGGGTTACCTTAGCACAGTGTTTTCTATCAAATGTGTTCAGTGTGTAAGAATTTCTTGCGGTGTTTATGCCTCAAGTCAGTGTAAATATCTGGACACTACCCCAGACCTACTGAATTGGAGTGCCTAGCAGTGTAGCATAGGGCTCTGAATTTTAACAAGTATCTCAGGTGATTCTGTTACCTCTGGCATTTGAGGACTACTCAAAGATATTTCAGCACCAAATACTAAAATTCTGCAATCGCCAAAATGTGGTTCTTAGGTTGTTTTTTTTTTTTTTTTTTAATATTTATTTATTTTCCTGTTTGTTGCCCTTATTTTATTGTTGTAATTATTATTATTGTTCTTGATGTCATCGTTGTTGGATAAGACAGAGAGAAATGGAGAGAGGAGGGAAGGACAGAGATGGGGAGAGAAAGATAGACACCTGCAGACCTGCTTCACTGCCTGTGAAGTGACTCCCCTGCAGGTGGGGAGCCGGGGGCTTGAACCCCGATTCTTACGCAGGTCCTTGCGCTTTGTGCCATCTGCGCTTAACCCACTGTGCTACCGCCTAACTCCCGGTTCTTAGTTTTTAAAGTTAGGTGACTTCCAGTTTCACTCTTTGAGTTTCAATTTTGGATATTTTATGTTCTTCATCGGCTGCCTCACTTTTTTAAAATACCTGGGACACGAAAATCACTTAGCAAATAATTATTCCATGCATCTTAATTGCCATGGATATTAAGTGTGCTTTATACACACAAGTAACGCACAAAGTAGGTGTAGTCCTATCTTCAAAAACTGTACATAGTAGCTTTTGTGCTTGCCAATTATTCTTTCTCATATTCCCACACACTAGAGTAACATCATTTTTTTTTTTTAAATTTCTTCTCTCAGCACTGTTTAGCCCTGGCTAATAGTGTGGGGGATTGAACCTGGGACCTCAGAGCCTCATGCCTGAGAGTTTTTGTATGACCATTGTGCAAAAAGTTGCTTCCTGGGGGAACTCTAAAAAGCTGGTTAAAATAGAGTCTGACTTCAGAGAGATTAATAGACTGCATATATATATAATATATATATATACACACACTTAATGCAGTGTATAATATACATATCATATATGATTTATACATCTATTATAAATAGTATACATATTTTATTACATTTAATATGACATATAATTGACAGGAACAGACATAGGAAGGAAATATAGTAGTTATAAAAAGAGCCTAGCCTGGAAACTAGAAGCCATGAATTTAAAACATAATCTGTCACTTCCTAGGTGATACTGGGTAGATCGGTTAAACTCTTGAATTCTGTTTTCTTAATCTGGAAGACAGAATAGTACCACTTATCTGTTTATTTATTTATTTATTTATTTTACCAGAGCACTGCTCAGCTCTGGCTTATGGTGGTGCAAGGGATTGAACCTGGGACTTTGGAGCCTCAGGCATGAGAGTCTCTTTGCATAACCGTTACACTATCTACCCCTGCCTCCCCCTTTTGTTTTGGTTTCCAGGGTTGTCGCTAGGGCTCAGTGTCAGCACTATGAATCTACTGCTCCTGGCAGCCATTTTTTTCATTTTATTGAATAAGACAGAGAGAAATTGAGAGAGGAAGGGAATAGAGAGAGGGGGAGAGAGACAACTGCAGACCTGCTTCATGGTTTGTGAAGCATCCTCTCTGCAGGTGGTGAGCTAGGGGCTTGAACCTGGATCCTTGGGTAGGTTCTTACACATAGTACTATATGTGCTTAACCAGGTATGCTACCGTCTGGGCCCCATACCACTTTCTATTTTTTTTTTATATTTATTTATTTTCCCTCTTTGTTGCCCTTGTTGTTTTTTATTGTTGTTGTAGTTATTGTTGTTGTTATTGATGTCGTCATTGTTGGGTAGGACAGAGAGAAATGGAGAGAGGAGGGGAAGACAGAGAGGGGGAGAGAAAGATACCTATAGACCTGCTTTACCGCTTGTGAAGCGACTCCCCTGCAGGTGGGGAGCTGGGGGCCTCGAACCGGGATCTTTACGCCGGTCCTTGCGCTTTGCGCCATTTGCGCACCACTTTCTATCTTTTAGCTTGAGAATCAAGTAATGTAATCTGTATCTGCATGTTTTTGCTAAAACATACCATTATATTTTATATGGATACTTTATTATTATTATTATCATTGGGGGTATGCTTTGCTTTTTAAAATATTTATTATTATTATTATTGAATAGAAACAGAAAAATTGAGAGGGAAGGGGGAGATAGAGAGGGTGAGAGGAATGGAGAGATACATGCAGTTCTACTTCACCACTCATGAAGCTTTTCTCCTGCAGGTGGGGACCAAGGGCTTGAACCTGAGTCCTTGTACATTGTAGAGTGTGTGCTTAATCAGGTGCACCACTGCCTGACCCCTATATGGATTTTACATTCAGTTTGTTCCTCAAGACAATTCTGAGATAGATTGGGCAGTATTTGCTGTTTCCTTAAATAGATGAGACTAATATGCAGAAGGACTAAGTGACTTTGCCAAGGTCATACTATTACTGATAAGGAGCTTCTGGAATTAGTACATAATATTTTATATGCTTATACTTAGGAACTGACTGCTGACTGGGGCTTTATCTTAACGTTCCCCACCCTCCCCCTTGGGTTTTATCTAGGGGTTACTTAATGATCTGGGTAGGAAGCTCCTACTTAGATGAAGAATATCTTTTGCATACATTTCCCTTTTCCAAAACTTTTATGTATTCCTGCATTGTGACCTGTAATGCTTATAATTTATATTCACATTATTGAAAATGAAGATACTTTCCTCTTACATTTTCACTGGTGATAATATTCCTGAAATATCTACTCTAACTAGTAAAATGAAATGATCCACTCATGAGTTTTGTATTTTATTGGTATATAGAGGTTTTTGTAGTTTATCTTAAGGGTAAAGACTCCACCTTCTTAATGAACTGATTTGGACCAAAGTGCATGTAAAGAGATAGCCGTATGTCATTTTCTGTTTTCAAATGAGTGTTTTCTTAAGTTCTTTTTTTTTTTTCTTTCTTTCCACTTAGGACAAAGTAGATGCTGGCTTGCCTACAGCAATCGTAAGTATACTTTTCAAGTAGTCCTTTAAAGGTAAGATTTCTAGTTAGGTTTCCTTAGATGTATTTTTGTTATGTTCAGAGTTGTAACGAATTACTTTGACAGCAAATTCACAAATCACTTTTTGTTAATAGTTAGGTTTAAAATGCATCCATGTTGAGTGTTCTCTTTCTTTCCAAGTGTATTGTTAGATTTCAGCCTTTTGTTTGAAGCATATAATGGAATAATAGCCTTTTCCAAGTTTACGTGTCATGTGTACGATAAGTACCCTGCCTAAGTGGATTTGCTATTTCTGAGATTTGGCCTCATTTTGGTTATAAAAAGTATTTGATAAAATCATTTTGTGGTAAATACTGCATTTAACAGCTCTGAACTCTGGTGCCTACCCTGTGAATAGCAAATCTGTGGCCTGATTACAGAGAATTGGGGGATGCTATTGAAAACACAATAGTGCCTTCTTTTCTCTACTGTTTCTGGCTGCCTCCTCTGGCTTCCTTATTAGTGAGTTGGAGAGGAAGTGGGCTGAATGTTGAACATTTTTAGTGCCTTTAGCTCCTATGAATAAACTGGAGATGAGGTTTCTTATCCCTTCTTTATAGAGGCTGTTGACTTGGTAGCATAATTGCCTCTTCTTTTGGTCTGGAACCCTGAAGTTTTCTGAAAAAAGATGACTCTAGAGGAAGCTAAGTGGCATGTTTTTTGCCTATAATGCTGAACATATGCTATTTTGACATTGGTACCCATAGAGTAGATTTAGAAGGATTCCTAGAAATGGGAATGTCCTGAGTTTCATTTCCCGTTTTGTATCCTTGATGAAATGCTCCCTGTTTGTAATACTTGGCATGTCATCTGCAGTTTACAGGAGAGAATACTAATAAATTCAACTCTGATTATTTCAAGACCTTTGATGTAATCTTACAATGTGATCTTCCTGTCGTTTGTTCTCAGGCAGTGTCCAGTCTGATCGCAGTGGGTACATCTCATGGATTGGCTCTCATATTTGGTAAATTTTATAAGCTCTTCCCCTATTTAAATAATAAGCAGGCTTTTGGTTTTTATAATTTTTTTTTTTTTGCAATTTACTTATTTATTTTGAGAGAGATAGTGGGAGAGGCCAGAGCTACCCAGCACATGTGACATTAGGGATCATAACTGGGGCCTAATACATGCAAGTCCTGTACTCTACCCACTTAGCTACTTCCCTGCCCCCATAAGTCTTTTAATTATAGTTTATACAGTCAGTTTTATTTTGGGGGGCAGGGGAACGCACAGTTTTAAATGTTAGCAGCTAATATTTTCATAATTAAAACTACTTGGCTCGGGAGTCGGGCAGTAGTGCAGCGGGTGAAGTGCAGGTGGTGCAAAGTACAAGGACCAGCATAAGGACCCGGGTTCGAGCCCCGTTCCCCACCTGCAGGGGAGTCGCTTCACAAGCAGTGAAGCAGGTCTGTATGTGTCTTTCTCTCCCCCCTCTGTCTTCCCCTCCTCTCTCCATTTCTCTCTGTCCTACCCAACAACGACGACATCAATAACAAAACAATAACTGCAACAATAAAAAACAACAACAAAGGCAACAAAAGGGAAAATAAATAAATATAAAAAAAGAGAAAAAGCCCACAGATTTAAAAAAAAGAAAAAAAAACTACTTGGCTCAGCTTACTTTTGTTGCTTATTATAAGTTTATCTTCTTCTTGATGACTTTATTTTTTAGGATAATAACACTGCAAACCTAGACAAGAAGCACATGAAGGTGAAAGAGACCTTGGGTAGCCATCTTGCCAGTCTCCTATTATACTTTCCGCCTCCTACGGGGGGGCGGCACAGTGGGTGGTGTTGGTGTGAACTCCCAAGTTGAATCCTCGCTGCTGCATGTACCAGAGTGATGCTCTTAAGTGATGCTCTAGTGCCTCTGTCCCTCCCTGGTCAGTAAATCTTGAGGAGGTATTGTAAAAGCTGGTCTCCAGGATATTGTATAATGATGACTGCTTGACAATACTTTAATAGTGAACAGCTGGCCTATATGGCCTGGCATCTGTGTTTACCACAGGACTGAGTAACTGGTTGCCTTCCCTTTATAGTTAAACAATTTGACTTCCTATTTACATATTTTTCATTATGCCCAGTCTTACTTATCATGTGATTCTAACACTTAGTTTTTTCAAAGGTGATTAATTATCTGGAGATGAGAAAAAAAATGAAATTGTCTTGTGAGAACTTTAGAATTATTTTTTTTAATATTATAGTAAATTTGTTAAAATTTAATTTTTTTTTTTTGTCATATATGGAGTCTGACAGACTGACTTTTTTGGATAGGCTAAATTAGAAGTAGAGAGGAAGGTGGAGGGGCCCGAGTGGTGGCGCACCTGGTTGAGCGCGCACATATATATTTTTTTTTTCCTGATTTTTTTTTTATTGGGGAATTAATGTTCTACATTCAACAGTAAGTACAATAGTTTGTACATGTCTAACATTCCCCAGTTTCCCATATAACAATACAACCCCCACTAGGTCCTCTGAATCCTTCTTGGACCTGTATTCTCCCCACCCACCCACCCCAGAGTCTTTTACTTTGGTGCGATACGCCAATTCCATTTAAGGTTCTACTTGTGTTTTCTTTTCTGATCTTGTTTTTCAACTTCGGCCTGAGAGTGAGAGAATCCCATATTCATCCTTCTGTTTCTGACTTATTTCACTCAACATGATTTTTTCAAGGTCCATTACTAATTGTCCTGTAGAAAATTTCACCACTTGCTCTCCTACCAGGTGTTAATGTTGGTTGATTCAGATGGGGACTTGATTGACATTTCTTTTATAGAGCTTTGGGAAGGGATCAGTAAAGGTCTTTTAATTCAGTTTCCTTAGTTTACAAATTCCAAGATCTATGAAGAAAAGAAACACTCCAGTGAATGGGCTAGAGTGTACTGCATGCTTGTCAGCAGAATGCATCTTGATTTTTTTGTTCCCACTTAGCACCAGTATTTACTGTTCCTCAACTAAGCTTAGACAACAACCTTTCTTTACCAGGAGGCTGTAAGAATCTGTTCGTACAATCAAACCCACACAGAGTTCACAGCAATAAACTAAAATGAGTACTCGGAAAATGAAAATTAGAATATGTTGCCTTTTGATCCTCTTTCCTTAATTTCTACGGCCTGTTCTGTAGTATTTTTAGACCCCAGCATCTTTCCTGTAAACATGACAAAATAATAATCTTTCATTGTGCTTTCATGGAAAAGGAAGTTTGCCACCATGAACACTTTGAAAAGGAGTCATAATATTCTGGCTATACTTTGGGGTCTTAATAAAACATTAATATACTAATATATCACTGTAATGTCATTCACTAATGATTGTACTTAGTATTTTTATAGCCAGATATTTAGGCAGTGAACTTTTAACAAATAGATTAAAATTTCCTTGAAAGCCAGGAACAATTGGCAGAGTAATAAGACCATGTTTACATTAGAGGTTGAATCTTTTAAAAACCTTTTTATCATAGGAAAAAGTACAGTAGATAGAACTGTACTTGTTTAAATACCATTAGATGCTCGTTCGAATAGTGTTCTGCCTCATTAAAATGATAGTGTGTGTGTGTGTGTGTGTGTGTGTGTGTGTGTGTGTGTGTGTGTGTGTGTGTGTGTGTTATTTGATGATTGAATCTAGGGCCCAATATATGGGAGATAGATGCTGTGTCTCTGAATTACATCCCCAGCCTCCTATCATTTAAGTCTGAAAGGTTGATATATGCTGCCTGTTCATATGAAGTTATAGGTATATAGTTTTTACTGTGTATCCTTTTAAAAATTAACATATAGGGTCTTAAAATTCTAATCTTAATAAAGATGTCCTCTATCCCAAGGCCCTCAATTTTCCACTTTTGAGGTTGTTTGTAAACTCTAATAAGTTCTTTTTGTCTTTATTCTTTTGTTTCTATCAAACTTAATGGACTTGGGTTTATTTACTGTAATTTGAATATTTTGCATTTTGTCTTTTCCCACTAGTCAACATCTGAATATACTCCTAAATCTCAGAGACATATTAATCACATTTAGTATTATTCCTACAGAAAACTCAAACTTGTCACTTATACTCTTGAAGATTTACCTGTCTTTTCCCTGAACTTTTGAACTGATTTCTTGCATTTCTCTCTCTTTTGATCTTTTTCCCTCCATGGATTCAAAGGAAAAGGTATAGTAATTTTGGTTTGCATGAGTGACTCTTTTTTTTTTTTTTTTTTTGCCTTTTTTATGTTGAAAGAAAATGGTATCAATGACAGTTGATACCCTTTTATGAAATGCTTACTGAGAAAAACCATCTAGTTGAAAGATTAGGCAAAGCAGGGAATTGTTCAAAATTATAAATATATACACACTTTTAATGTTTTGTTTTATCTGAGAATGTACAAATCCTAATTTTCACTTTAATCTTTTAATGTAGTTCATAGCTTTTCTTTGAGGTAGAAACTACCCAGTTGGAGGTCTGAGGTGTATTTTTCAGGTTTGAACTACATCCATGATGGCTATGTAAAATTTGTATTTTTATTGAAAAGAAGAAAGGTAAAAACTTAGGAGTCTCTCTTAATCTGTCCACGAGAGCAAAATTCTAGTTTTTCACAAAACTCCTTTCAGCTTTCAGCAGTTCTCTTGTCCAGCCACAACCATACCTGTGTCATGACATCTTTGAAGCATCTCCTCTTTACCAGATATTATAAAGCCTTCACTGAAATTTCATAGAAACAGCATTCTTTCCTTTTAAGAGTTAACATATTGTACATATTATTTAATTACACGTTTAAAATGTGATAACATTACAGTGACAAGAATAGGTTTGAAAATGAAAACAGTTCTTTTCTAAGCATTAGATTCTTTCTAAGCATTAGATTCTTTCTAAGCATTAGATGATTTTTTCTAAGCATTAGATGATTCTTTCTGAGCATTAGATTCTTTCTGAGCATTAGATTCTTTCTGAGCATTAGATTCTTTCTGAGCATTAGATGATTCTTTCTGAGCATTAGATGATTCTTTCTGAGCATTAGAATATTCTTTCTGAGCATTAGAATATTCTTTCTGAGCATTAGATTCTTTCTGAGCATTAGATTCTTTCTGAGCATTAGATTCTTTCTGAGCATTAGATGATTCTTTCTGAGCATTAGATTTTTTCTGAGCATTAGATTCTTTCTGAGCATTAGATGATTCTTTCTGAGCATTAGATTCTTCCTGCGCATTAGATTCTTCCTGAGCATTAGATTTCTAGAAAATAGCCAGTCAGCCATGGGGACTTAGTGTGTTCTGAGATTCCGGGCTTTATAGAGGGAAGAACTTTAAGTGAAGGTCAGGTAAAAGTGTTCCTGCTGTTTTATGGTCATTGAAGAAAGATGTTTCTAGAGATTCTTCTCCCTCTCTTTTGCTTCTTCAGTCTTCTAATATGCACAAAGAGTTTTTTTTTTTTAAAGGGACATATTGAAGAATGGAGGATACTGGCAATGTAAATAGAGTTCTACACACAATTAAATTTGATTCCTTCTGGGAATCTAGGTAATCCTTCTTTAACGGTCCTTGGGAACCAGTTGAAACAAAGTAGGGATGAAGGAATAGAAAACTGGGCTGATCTTAGTGAATGGAAAGAGCAGCAGTTGTTGAAGTACATTCAGCTTTAGGTTGTATAGCTTGAAGTACATCCAACTTTAGGTTGTATAGCTTGAAGTACATCCAACTTTAGACTGTATAGCTATACAGACTTCACATGTTCCTTGTGGCTTCTTTTTTCTTTGTTCTTTTTTTTTTTTTTTTTTTACTACCCAGTACATTACTCTTAAGCCCACAAAATCCTGAAGAGCTGTACCCTAAGAAATGGGTATTTTGAAAGATATACTGGGCTGGCAAAGGTAGTTGTCTTGCAGAGTGAGTTTCTTTGTCATATGGGAGCTTTGGCGCTGTGGTGCCTTTCCCTCTCTCCCTTTGCCTCTCTGTCTCAGTTTCTTTCTGTCTGGAGGGAAAAAGATCAGCCCAGACCAGTGGAGTCCTCTCAGCAACAAAGGAAAAAACAAAACAAACAAACAATTACATGTGCTAGTAAAAGATAGAGGTATAGTTCATTGCAGTATCAAACAGATACAGTTTTTGTGATCTTTGAGCTTCAAAATGTTTTAAACATTGAACTATTATCCTTAATAATTCTATATGTTGGTACCATTTGATAATTTTCAAAAATTTCATAGGCGTTTTCTTATTTAAACTGTATATTAACTCGTTGAAGTTTAGAGGAAAGATGATAATCTTCCTGTTTTTTGTCCTTTTAAAAGAACCTATTTTAGTTTGATTAAAAACTAAGTTGATTGGGTAGTCGGGTTGTAGCACAGTGGGTTAAGTGCATGTGGTGCAAAGTGCAAGGACCGGCATAAGGATCCCGGTTTGAGCCCCCAGCTCCCCACCTGCGGGAGGGGGTCACTTCACAGGCGGTGAAGCAGGTCTTCAGGTGTCTGTCTTTCACTCCTCCTCTCTCCATTTCTCTCTGTCCTATATAACAATGACGACATCAGTAATAACAACAATAATAACAACAACAACAAAGGCAACAAAAGGGAAAATAAATAAATATAATAATAAAAAGAAAACTAAGTTGACAGGGTCATTGAACTAGTTCTCTTGGCTAGTGTACTGCTTTGCCTTGGATGCATAGAAGGAAACTGGGACTGTGGTCTTTTTTTACTCTCTTTTTTTTCTATCTTAAACAAAACAAAAACAGTCTAAGTTGAAAATGTCCACCAAGTGTGACTTTATAAATAAAAATTGATGTGCTGCTAATATAATATCTCTCCCTAACAACGGACAAAGGGGACTGCAGAGAGAAGGGGGGAATAGGATTTATCTTTTCCAGCTAGGGCTTCAAGCTTGTGTGACTCCACCACTCGCAGTGGAATTACTTTTTTTTTTTTTTCTTTTAATTCAAGATGGGGATGGGGAGAGAGAGAGAGAGACCAAGACCACAGCAGTGCTTCATATTCGTGAAACTTACAGTGTATGGTGTTCCCACGTGAACCTTGGTCTGTCCTTGTACATATTAAAGTGGACTGTACCAGTGAACTATCTCTTGGCTCCCAAATTTATCTTTTTAAATGAATGAGATCAAGAAGTCACTGGAGAAATAGAATGCAGAAAGAGTTATCAATTTCATCTTCCTCGCTCCTTTGTTCAGATTCTTTCAACATAACTACAGAATTAAGCATTTGGAAGAGGTTCTTCATCTTTTGCCGCAGCCCTGCACAGTCCCTGTTCAGCCATGTTTTTCTTGTTGCTGGAAGGTGAGAGAGAGAGAGAGAGAGAGGGAGAGGGAGAGGGAGAAGGAGAAGAGGGGGCCAGGTGGTAGCGCAGCAGGTTAAGCACATATGGCACAAAGCACAAGGACCCATGCAAGGATCCCAGTTTGAGCCCCAGGCTCCCTACCTGCAGGGGTGTCTGCCTTTCTCTCCCCCTCTCTGTCTTCCCTTCCTCTCTCCATTTCTCTCTGTCCTGTCCAACAACAATGACAGCAGTAGTAACAATAATAATAACAGTGATGAAAACAAGGGCAACAAAAAGGAAAATTAATATTAAAAAAAGAAAAAGGAGGAGAAGGAGAGAAAGGAGAAGAAGAAGAAGAGAGGAGAGGAGAAAGGGAAGAGGGAGAATGAGGAGAGAGAGGAGAGGAGCACTACCCCACTGTTTGTGATGCTTTCCTCCCTCCTCGCAGGCGCTTCTGTGTGATGGCCAGACATGAATTCTTCTGTGTGGGCCACCTCAAAACCCCCCATTTCTTATTTTCACTAAGTACTTTTTCCCATAGTTGTCCATAGTTATCTGGACCACACAGTGTTTAGTTACTTTAGAAAAGAACCCTCTCCAGTGAGTTCAACTTTCTTTTTCCCACAGAAATCTTTCTTTTTCTGAAATTTAAATTGTAGAATAGCAAGTTTGCTAATGTGTTATCGTAAAGATAGAATATATAAAGCCAGCAATGACAATGTATAATCTCGGTGGAATGGTGGAATTAGAAAATAGAGAGAAACTCTATGTTAGTCAAAGCACATTTTATTTAGAGGAAAGAGACAGCTCACACACAGGCAAAGCAAGGGTCACTGGAGAATGTGGAAGAGGAGGAGGAGGGAGAAAGAACTAGAGCATCACTCTGGTCCATATGCTGTTGGGAGTCAGACTTGGGACCTCTTGCTTGAGAGGCCAATGCTTTATCCACTTGCACCACTTCTCAGACCACACTAGATTGATTCTTAGAGAAGGAAGATTTGACAATGTGGAAACTATTCAGATGATTGTCAGATGCCTCCTGAGTGCAAGTACCAGGCTGCGTATTCTGGGAAAGCTGGTATTCCCATGTATAGCCATTCTGTATAGCCATCATTGTGGAATAGCCATTCTGTATAGCCATCATGGTGTATAGTATACACCATGATGTATATACTCATTCTGTATAGCCATCATGGTGGAATAGTGTAGGTGAGTCATACCTTCCTTCAAAAGCTAGCATACAGATGATTAAGGGAGGTGCAAACAAGTACTAGAGACTTCAAAGAACTCTAGATAGTAGGAGTGTGGACTTTTTTTCTAAACAAGTAAATTTTGTAGGTGTATCCTGATATATTAAAATATTTATGTCATTTTCAAGTGGGTAGGACAATAAACTATAAAATATTGTATATGAATAACCATAAAATTTATTTAAATTACTAGATAATAAGTTTCAATAAATTTTTGTGTGTGTATGCTTCCTAGAGAAATCAGAGATGACTGAAGCAACATCTCAGCCCCCAAAGAACTAAAATATAAAAGAGATTTGTCTTATTTGCTTTCTGCACAGCAAATATTGATGCTTGAAAATTATTTTCTTGAATAGTTGAGATGTTTACTTTGCGACTTTATTTGCACTGTTTGCCCAGTGAGCTGTTTGCTCATGAATAATATAAATGTAAATTTCACCCACATTTTGAATCAATAAATGCAAGCTTTATATTGATTCAATATATTGGCAACTTTATATTCTGAAAATAGTAAGAAATAAAATTTGTTGCTCAAGCCAGTAAAAGAGAATTACTTTTTCTAGAAGATAATAGCTATGTCTACATAGTGTTAGCACAATTTGTACTATGTGTCCTTGTAGGTATTTTTTCTGTATCATTGTGTTTAATGTTTGCATCTAATAGATCTCAGTAAATGTTTCTTTAAATGAATAAAACTTTCTCTGATTAATTTTGAATCTTGCTAACTCCCAATCCTTTGAAAACAAACCTAGTCTAAATGTATGTATTCACTTGTTTAATATCTGCCACTTAAGTTTACACGTTGTTTTCTTTAGATCAGAATCAAGCTTTACGCCTCTGTCTGGGTAGCACTAGTGTTGGAGGGCAGTATGGAGCCATCTCTGCCCTCAGCATCAACAGTGACTGCTCAAGGCTTCTCTGTGGCTTTGCTAAAGGACAGGTAATGTTTTCTTTTACCTGTAAGACAATATTGACAATCAGTTATTTAAAAATTAGCATCTGTGACCTGGGAGGTGGTGCAGTGCATACATAAAGTGTTAGATTCTCTTTCATGAGCTTCAAGTTTGATCTCTGGCATTGCATGTGCCAGAGTAATGCTCTGGCTCTCTCCTTCTCCTCCTCTCTCTCTCTTCTCCTCTCATCGATAAGTAGCATATTTTTAAAATGTTACTAAAGAAAATAGCAGTTGTGAAGATGGTTCAGTTGGTAGAGCACTGGCCTTGAATGTTTGAGTTTTCTGGTTCGATCCTCAGCACTGCATTGGCACAAAGTGATGCTCTGGTTTCTCTGTGTGCCTCATGTAGATCTCTCTCTTATATGTACCAAATATTTAAATTGAAGACTTCAAAGCTAGCATCTAGATCAGCATTCTGTGTGTAGAGTTTACCTGAGATACTAGACTGAGATCAGTCTAATACTTAAAGATTTTTATTCACTGAGCTAGCTAGAACAGGCAATTTTTAATTCCTAATTCATGTGTTTATATAAACAAATAACTTTAAAAATCAATCAGACAGTTAAACAAGCTTTACTTCCATAAGGCAGTATAGGTGACTGTTGTTGCTTTTACAAATCACTAGCTTTTTCTTTCTGTATTCTTAGAACTGTGTTCCTAGACTATTTTGGTATTTCTTTCTTTCCTCTTTTGAAGCTGGTGATAAGTTATGATTTTTCTCATCCTCTGCTTAAACGCTGCTCTCTGGCTTGGCATTAAGCCTTTCCCATCATGGTTACTAGTGGTAAAGAGACTGACTCATTAGAGTCTTTTACCACTCAGCATAAGAGCATTTAAAATCAGAGGGGAAAAGTAGGTTGGGCAGGTTGAGGAATAGATGAAGTGCGAATAAAGGCCCCATGCTTTCATGGATCTGTACTTTAATGGGCCTGCAACCTTTAGTTATATTTTAACTTTATAGTTCTTTGCCTGCAATGTTTATAGGCCAGGACTAGATTATTTCAGCCAGCAGTCCGGATACTTAAGTCTAAAAAATAGAGCAATAAATTTGTTTTTAAAGCATTTGGTTGTCTTATAGATCACTATGTGGGATTTGGCCAGTGGAAAACTTCTGAGATCAATAACAGATGCTCATCCTCCAGGCACAGCAATATTGCACATTAAGGTAATCTCTTTCTTTTCTTTCTCTAATAATTTTTGTTATTAGGTCTTTGTATCCATCTCAAAGTAAATTTCTTTATAAAAACTAAAAAAAAAAAAAAAGCCAAAATCCTTGGCAGTGAACTGTCTATGGTTTAACTAGTTCAACAAGCTGTTTTTCTGAGCTTAAAACCAGAGATGGACTAGCATGAAAATAGCCAGCTGCAGACTGTTGGAGTCTTCTAACAGAGCAGCAGGAAGAGCACATTGATGTGGGCCTCGTCAAGAACTTGGCAGCAGAGACACAGTGCCCAGCAGAAAATTTACATGGAGATTATATATATATATTATATATTACATATTGCATATTATATAATATATATGTTTAGTTTGGTTCACCAAGATTTTATTGCTGAGATGCTGTGCTCTGTCGCACTAGTTGGAGATTATGTGAAATTCCAGGCACCAGTTGTTGAAAGAACCAAGATTTAGATTATGTTTAGAAGAGAATCTGTTAGTTTATTTTCTTTCAAGCCAGAGGAAGAACATTAATATTTGAGCCTTGACTTTTTTCTTAACAGTCCTGAAAAAATAAACCAACCTAGGTAGAGGATTTTATTGGTAGATACAGTGTGAACCTTGCCTTTTATATGCTGTTGCGCCCATGTTCAGAAGCATAACAGGTAGAGAATTATAAGCAGGGTAGTCAGAAGTCAAATCTTCCAGATTTTAATCAAGTATGCATCTGGTTGCTTAGCTCTGCAGAACTCTGGTATTCATACATGTGCTTTTTAAAGTCTGCAAGCATCTGGAGCTTATATGTCTTTTTTTAGGTTAGTTACAGAAAGGCCCTTTGTGAAAAAAGAGCACTGAAGTATTTAGTAAGAATGAAAGCAACCAAGACAAGTAAATGAGAGAATTTCTTTTTTTCTGAATATCATTGACCTATTTTCATATGCTTGTTTCTGTATTGTAGTAATTTCTGTATTGTAGTTGCTTGTATTTATGTCTTAACCTCCTCTAGCAGATTAAGATCTTTTTAACAGCAGAATCTGTTTCTGATCATGTTTCACCCCATAGTAGTTGCTCAATAAACACTTGGCAAATGGAATAATTAGTTAATGGTGTTTATGAAAGGTCAGTATTTATGCAGGGAAAGCAAAGTAAAGGCAGAGAGAAAAGAGAAGAATGCAGCTGAGTTTACAGCATCTATTAGTAGCTATGTGTTCTTGGGAATGGTGCTAAAGGTGGTGTGCACAGACATTATGGCTTTGGAAAATGAAATAATGGGCAGAGAGCATAATGTTTATGTAAAGGGATACTCATACCTAAGGTGCCAAAGTCCCAGGTTCAGTCCCCCACACCACCATAAGCCAGAGCTGAGCAGTGCTCTGGTAAGAGAGACAGCGGGGGAGGGGGGTTGGGGGTGATATGTCTGATGAATACTCTTTTTTTTTTTTGCTAAGATGTCTGCTCCCAGACTGCTTCTTTATTAAGAGAGAGAGGAGAGACACCCCAGCACCAGAGCTCTCTCCAGTGTTCCTGTGGTACTCCCGTATGATGCTGGGTTTCGAACCTGTGCCCCACCCAGTGGTCTCTCTCTCCTGCCCCTTGAAGAATGCTTCTGAAGTGTTGAGTTGACAGTAACCACTGATATTTTTGGATTTTTTTTGGTTTGTTTTGTTTTATTTTAGAGAAAGAGGCAGGCAGAGAGACAACAGATGCAGAGAGAGGCCAGGACTATAGTCATGTTCTGCCATTTTCTGGGCCCCAGGCATTTCAGTCCAGGGCTTCACATGTGCAAGGCACATCAGCCTGAATGCTCATTATCCTGTAGAGCAGAACCTTGATGGTCCATCAGCTCCAGCTCAGGTTTATATCCTTAGTACCTTTATTCTAATTCTGAAATTCTATCCGGCTACCACCATGTTAATCTTTACATACATTATGAAATACAAACACAAGAAGTAGAAAAGTTATAAATAAAAATATAAGTTTCCGGTGGCCAGGCAGTGGCATGGCTACTTGAGCTGTCATGTTAGAATGCACATAGACCTGGGTTCAAGCCCCCAGTCCCCACCTGCAGAAAGGAAGCTTCACTAGTGGTGAAGTAGTGGCATAGTGTCTCTCTGTCTCTCTCTCTTCTCTCTCTCTCTCTCTTCCTTCCCTTTCAATTCCTACCACTAAATGAATAAATTAAAAACATTTTTGAAAAAGAAAATACAAGTTTTTTTTGTTTTCTTTTTAATTTCTCTTAAACTCCAAGGATCATCTCATGTAACCCCTGGCCTACATCCCACCCACATTGACAACTGCTCAGCTAGGCTCTGAAACAAAGTAGTGCCGCTTTGTTGCTACGCTCATGTGTGTGGTCAAAGGTTTTTTTTTTTTCCTTTTTTTTTTTTTTTTTTTTACCAGAGCACTGCTCAGCTCCGGCTTATGGTAGTGCAGGGGATTGAACCTGGGACTTTAGAGCGTCAGGCATGGGACTTTAGAGCGTCAGGCATGAGAGTCTCTTTGCATCACCATCATGCTATCTACCCCGCCCCCCTTTTTTTTAGTTTATTTATTTTTCCCTTTTGTTGCCCCTGTCGTTTTTGTTGTTGTTATTGCTGCCATTATTGTTGGATAGGACAGAGAGAAATAGACAGAGGAGGGGAAGAGAAAGATAGACACCTGCAGACCTGCTTCACCACCTGTGAAGTGACCCCTCTGCAGGTAGGGAGCCGGGGGCTCGAACCGGGATCCTTATGCTGGTCCTTGCGCTTAGCGCCACCTGCGCTTAACACGCTGTGCTATTGCCCAACTCCCTTGTGTGTGGTCAAAGAAGAATTATCTTACTACGGCCTTCTCTTACTAAGAGCCTGAAGGTGTGCTATTTTGAGTGGCTCAGCGACCTCTGCATAAGGGAGACGGGTTACTGTAAATGATACAGGTTCAGTCACTCAGTTTTCAGGGTCAGATAGTGGCTCACCCAGTAGAGTGCACACATTGTCATGTGCAAGGAGCTACAGGAAGGAGGTTTCATGAGCAGTGCTGCAGATGCCTCTCCTCTCTGACTCTGTCTCTCACCTCTATTAAAAAATAGAAGAAGAAAAAGAAAGGGGGGAAGGCAGTCTAAGCAGGGGAGTCCTTGTGTGGGCAGTGATGGCCCCGTGGGCAGTGATGGCCCCGTGGGCAGTGATGGCCCTGTAGGCTGTGATGTCCCCGGTGTCTTAAAAAGTAAAGCTATTCCTTTTATATTATACAGCATTCATATTTACCACCACTCATGAAACCTTAGGACCGTTCATCATTGTGAATATGATTTATTTATTATTTTGAGTTTTCCAGACTGGGTATTAATTGCTGGAGTATACTCTGTCAAAAAAGAGCTAAGAGGCAGCACATTCATCCTAAGTTACATAAAAAGTCAGACTATTTGGGAGTCGGGCGGTAGCGCAGCGGGTTAAGCGCACGTGGCGCAAAGCACAAGGACCGGCATGAGGATCCCGGTTCAAGATCCCGGCTCCCCACCCGCAGGGGAGTCACTTCACAAGTGGTGAAGCAGGTCTGCAGGTGTCTATCTTTCTCCCTCTATGTCTTCCCCTCCTCTCTCCATTTCTCTCTGTCCTATCCAACAGCAAGAACACCAATCATAACTAAAAACAACAAGGGCAACAAAAGGGAATAAATTAAAAAAAAAAAAAGTCAGACTATTTGAATGTAATGGATTAGTACTTAGTTGTTCGGAAAACACACTCAGACAAGTTTATTTCCCAAAGTTAAAAATATCATTTACTGTGTCTTTATTCTTGAAAACTAGGCTAATTGCGAATTTATTCAAGACATCCTATTTAAGTAAATAGAGAGTTTGAAAAAGTTAATGTAAGAAAATCAGAGAACTCCAGGACTTCAATCAATTAAGATTTATAGTTTTGTTTTCTGGTGAAAGGTTCCCCCCTCTTTTTTTGTTTTTGCCTCCAGGAGCTTGTTGGTGTTGGCACTACAAATCCACTGCTCCTGGTGGCATTTTCTTCCCATTTTATTGGATAGGACAGAGGGAAATTGAGAGGGGAGGGGAGAGAGAGTGAGAGAGGAAGAGAGACACATGCAGACTGCTTCACCACTTGTGAAGATTGCCTCCTGCAGGTGGGGAGCTGGGTTCTTGCCCTTTGTGCTTTAGTGCGATTTGCGCTTAGCCATGTGCGCTACTGCCTGGCCCTCAGCTCTTTTGCTTTTTCAAAGGCTCAGTGGTATTTTGTTTTGTTTTGTTTTGTTTTGTTTTGTTTTGTTTTGTTTTGTTTTGTTTTGTTTTGTTTTGTTTTAATTTTTCAGGACACTCAGTCATACTTTACTTTGAATACAGGTAAGTTTATGTGTTTAAATCAATGAACTGAATTTAGCGCATGTGATTTCAAATGCTAGTAAATGTGTAAGAGGTTTTAAACAAAATTATATTTGTCCCTTTCTTAGAATTTGCCTGCTTGTTCAAAAATCTACAAGAAAATTAATTCTTTTTCTGTTTAGTTTACAGATGATCCAACTCTTGCAGTTTGTAATGACAGCGGAGGCTCCGTTTTTGAATTGACATTTAAGTAAGAGACTAATGAACATTTGTTGATAAATGAAAAGGACAGCTTTGGGTTACTGTCTTGCAGTTGAACATAATAGGTCTGGAAGTCCCATGTAATTAAAAAAGTCTATGGCTGTATATTACAATTACCTGGGGAAGCTTATAGAAAATGTGGAGTTCTAGGCCTAGTCCTCTCCAGCCCCCCCCCCCCCCCCACAGTTCTATCCCAATAGAGGTGAGTTGAGATTGTAGCTAGATTCTCAGTCCCAGGAAACTTACGTGAACTGTCAGACTTGGGAACTATTATTTTGGGATATTTCACAGATTTTGGTCTAGCTCCCAGGCCCAGTTGATTAGCAGCTGTAAATGTCCAGGTGTAAAAGTACTGTTATTGCCTTGGAATGTCCCTGCTTGCTCTGTAAATGAGAATAAAGAGAGGCCTGCTTTGCCTGGACTCAGCCCCAAGTGTAGTGCTCCCTCCCCCAAGCCACATGGGGCACTGCAGAGCAGGGGAGCTGAGGTATTGTGGTGTCTCTCCCTGTCCTCTTCTGTCTTCATATCTGGGAAAAGTCAGCCCAGAATAGTGAAGCCCTGGTGAGGGGAGAGAGGGAGGAAGGAAGGAAAAAAGGAAAAAGAAAGGATAGATGAGGAAGGGAAGGGCAGGAGAAAGAGAAAGGACTATATATAAAGGATGTATGGACCTGGGATAACATAAAGTTGAATATCAGCCAGTAGAATATTTTAAAATTTCAGTGTATCTTGTTGCCATACGTTTTTCAGAGGTAAAGACTATGTTTCTTATATTTCTTGTATTTAAAAAAATATTTTTTATTTATTAACAGCAGAAAGGAAGGAAAGATAAAACACCAGTGCATCACTCTGGCCCATTTGATGCCAGGCAAGGGCCAAACTTGGGATTTCAGACATTGTAAGCCTACCACATTAGCTACTGCACTTCCTCTCTGGCCGTGTCCTTAAGCCTTTTTTTTTTTTCTTCTTTTAACTCCATCTTACTTTTTAAAAAAGATTTTGTTTATTTATTTATTTATGAGAAAGACAGAAATAGAGAAAGAACCAGACCTCATTCTGGTACATATGCTGCCATGGATTGAACTCAGGACCTCATGCTTGAGAGTTTTTTATCCCTTGTACCACCTGAAACTTCCTTTCATTCCCTCCCCTCCCCTTTCTTCCCCTCCCCTCCCCTTCTCTTTTCTTTTTGCCACCAGGGTTATCGCAGGGCCTCAGTGTTGACACTACAAATCTGCTTCTCCTGGTGACCATTTTTCCTTATTTATTTATTTATTTATTTATTTATTAATGGATAGGACAGAGAGAAATTGAAAGAGGAGGGGAGAGAGAAAGATACACACCTGCTTCACCACTTCTGAAGCAACCCCCCTGCAGGTGGGGAGCTAGGGGCTCAAACCAGGATCCTTGAGCAGACCTTGTACTTTGTGCTATGTGAGTTTAACCTGATGTGCCACCACTCAGCTCCCCCACCTTAAACTTTCTAACAATGCCAAAACAAAGAGTTGCTCAAAAAATACTGTTCATTTACTCAATGAATGTTTATCAAGTATCTCCTGTATGTAGGTATTACTTTAGACACCAAGGTCATAGCTATGAATCTTAACTCTAATAGAAAGACTATCTGTGTTTGGTGGGGTGAGCTAGGAAGAGAGACAGTGGGCCAGCACATAACTGAAATAATTTCAGGTAGTATTGAGTGTTCTGAAGTAAGGCAGGTCAGTGCTTAGGAGTGAATGCACTGGAAGGTCCATTGTGGTCTCTCTCCAAGTGTGACATGTGAGCAAAGATGATATTTGCGATATCTAGTTAACAACAACAACGAAAACAAAACCAGGAAGAGAGCTATCCTAGCACTAAGACTGTAAGGTGGTCACAGATTTCTTTCCATGGCCAGGGACCGGGGGCAGCTGTCACCAGAGTGTGACTCTGTCAAACATGACAGCTAAGGCAGAAGATAAAGGTTGGAGCCAGATTGTATAGATCCTTTTCAGACATAAAGAGTTTGGGTTTTATTTTTGTTAAGTACTTGGAGTTCTTTCTAAGAGAACGATGCTAAATCTGACCTATCCATAAAAAAGATCATGTTGATGCCAAGTGGAGTTTGGATTGTTGGGAACAAGGATAGGAGTGAAGAGGCTATTGTAGTCTTACATCCAAGCTAGTAGTCTTATATCCAAGCTAGTGCTAACGATACCTTGGACCATGCTGGTGAGTTCTGAACCTTTGGGTTATGTTTCCAGGAGAGTGATGGGAGTGAGAACATGTGAATCTAGATGTCTCTTCAGTGGGTCCAAGGGTGAAGTCTGCTGTATTGAGCCTCTCCATTCTAAGCCCGAGCTGAAAGATCACCCCATCACACAGTTCTCTTTACTGGCCATGGCATCACTAACAAAGGTACGTGTATTTAGTAGATGAAGTACATTAACTTTAAGAGGCCTTGAAAACCAAACTTTTGAAAATGACAGGACAAATATTTTAAATACACACACACACACACACACACACACACACACACACACACACACACACACACACACTTATTTATTTATTTTTTTCTCCTAAAGATATTGGTCATCGGGCTGAAACCATCCTTGAAAGTGTGGATGACTTTTCCCTATGGACGGGTGAGTTAGCCTCTCCTTCTTAATTGGCAAAAAGTCCGTGCCACTAGGTTGAGGGAAATGACTTCTAAGTGGCAAGTTCCGTGACAGTGTTAGAGAAGTTAAGTGTCATGGAAGTCTGGGCAGCAAGGTCTCTGTCAGCAGCTGCCTGGATGTGACTAGAGCAGTGCCCTGGGGATCATGGGACCTGTGTTTCTCTCTCTTTATAGCTTTAAGGTTTTCTCTCATGAGCTACTGCTGCTGCTATGATACTGATTTCTGATAGCAAATACACCATAAGGGGCCGGGTGGTGGCAGACCTGGTTGAGCGCACATGTGTGTTACAATGTGCAAGGAACCAAGTTTAAGCCCCTGGTCTCCACCTGTAGGGGGAAAGCTTTGTGAGTAGTGAAGCAGTTTTGAAGGTGTCTCTCTCCCTCTCTATCACTCCCTTCCCCCTCTATTTCTAGCTCTCTCTACCCAATAAATAAGTAAGTAAAGATACTAAAACAATTCAACGGAGAGAATACACCATAATATCTAGCATAAATTGCTACTACATGTGTTTTTCATGATTTCTACCTCCAACATTTTAATTTGGGAGGTGATGCTTCCTAGAATGTATTGTGTACACCCATTTTTCTTAGATGTTTTCAGAGTTTTGTGATCTTCCAGTGTATATGTGAGGAGAGATACTGGGTAGACTAAAGAATGATGGTACTCTGTTGAATTTAGGAAGCAGTGAGGGAGATAGCATGATGTGTTATGCAAAAGACTTACAAGCCTGAGGCCCTAAAGTCCCAGGCTCAGTCTCCCATGCACCCACCAAAAAAAAAAAGCAGCCCCAGTATTGAAGATCACTCTTCTGTTTTCTTGTTGCTCCACCATTTATATGTGGAGTGTGGGAAAGGAAATTTACCTTTTCAGCTGGCACAGAGTGAACTTAGATTGCCACTAATGGGAGAATACAGGACTTTGACGTCCAAGGTTCCTGGTTCGATCCCTGACACTGCCTGTACACTGACAGTGGAGTGGTGTTCTGGCTTCTCTGTCTCATGTGCAACTTTCTCACATGAAGTAAATGAATCTATGAATAACGTTTCTTAGGTTAATGTCATTAACTAATTAAGGTTTATCATAGGTGAGTGTTTGCATCCTTTTGAATGTTTTCATTGATTTTTCCCCCAGCACTTTATTTACTCTGAACATTTTCAAACAAGTAGAGAAGTTGGAAGAATTTATTATTGAACATCTGTATACCTACCATGTAAATTTTACTACTAGCATGTTACTGTATTTTATTATATATCTATCCATCTCTCTCTCTTCACACATCCAACCGTGTTCTCATTTTTTAAAGATTTATTTATCTGAGAGGGAGAACCAGAGCATCACTCTGGCACATGTGATATTGGGAACTCAACTGAGGACTTCATGCTTCTAAGTCCTGGGCTTTTCCCAGGCTGCAGAGCTGTGTTTTTTTAAAAAAAATCTATCTCCAAGCAAATTGCAGAAATCAGTACTCTTTCTCATTAATATTCAGCATGCATATTATTTTATCTAGAATTTAATACTTAAGTTTTTTCTTTGTATACATTTACATAGTAATGAAGTGAACAAATCTTGAGGGTACATTTGCTGAACTTTGACAGATGTACTTAGGTAACACAAATCTAAATAATCCAGAAGCTTTCCTCTTGACATGTCCTAATCAGTCTCTTCTTGTTATCTTTTTTTTTTTTTTTTTAACATTTCTCTGTTTATTAATGATAGGAGAGAGAGGGAGTCAGAGTATCACCCTGGCACATGTGACACCAGGGATCATACGTAGAATCTCATGCTTCTTGAGTCCAGTGCTCTAGCCAGTGTGCTGCTTCTCAGCTTGCTTTATTGGAATTTCTCCCCACTTTTATTTTTGCTGTCACTGGAGCTCAGTGCATTATGATTCTGCCACTCCTGGCAGCCATTTTTTTTCCTTTCTGTTTTTGTTTCTTTTCTCCATTTTTTTTCTCTATGTTTTATTAATAGGACAGAGAGAAATTGAGAAAGGAGGTGATGATAGAGAGGATGAATGAAAGAGAGGTACCTGCAGACCTGCTTCACCACCTATGAAGCTTCTCCCCTGCCGGGGGTTTGAACTTGGGTCCTTGTGCATAGTAACATGTGCATTTAGCTGGGTATGCCACTGCCTCTCCCCCACTTTATTGGAACTGCAACTGTAGAAGTCTCATCCAGGAACAGGTGTGCCATCTTCTTCCCTGTCCCTGTCCCTGTCCCTGTCCCACGGCCTTATATATGCAAACCATGTTTTCTACTCCTGAGTTGAGCTGTCAGGTGCTGTGTAACTAGAGTGTTCTTCTCTCTGTGTTAGCTGTCATGACTTTTCCTCCCCTTCATTTAGATGGATCCTTCCAGTGTTCCATTGCTGGCCTGGCACTTTGTGTCAGTTCATAATTATGTGAATCCCATGCTTGCCTTCTGCAGAGGAGATGTTGTTCACTTTCTGTTGGTAAGTCCTAATATGATGCTTCATCTGTTATAAAGTCCCTTATCACAGACTTCCAGACATCCCCTGATTTACTACTAATGTAATATTGTGTCTTGGAAATATTCTCTAGAATTCTCTCTTTAAAATTAAAGAGAGGCTTATTTATTTTATGGGAGACCAGAACATTGCTCTGTCATCAGATACTGTGCTGGGAATTGAATGTTGGTGGCTGAGGAGTAGAGCAGTTGAGAAGAGGGATTTTAGGGTGAAAAGAAGCTAGGCAGTCCATTTTACCTCCTAACTAGTTTCAGACCTCGGTCTCTTTTCATTTGTTGTCGCTCACCTGGTCAAGCTGTGCTGTCTCCATTCATGGTCAGCGTTGCCTTCCCTGGCCTCCTCCACTAATTCAGTGTTTCCTTCCACATAGTCCCATAAGGACTGTGTTTCTTTAACAGCACTCACTTGCTAACAGTTTTTTTCCTTATGAGATTGAAGGCTCAATAAGTCTAAAGGTCTACTCTACTGCTATATTCTATCCACTGAACTGAGCCTGTACATAGTAGATACTTAATTAATGTTTATTGAACTAACATCTGGGTAATACCAATGATTGGTATTAAAATTGAATATATAAAGTGAACCTATATTAGGGGTAAGCATACTTTGGTCTATGGACCAATCCTGACTGGCCGCTTGCTTTTGTAAAATAAAGTGTTAATTGACTCACAGTTGTGCCTA